>NC_085137.1:282555014-282855014 GCF_035046485.1 Aedes albopictus | reverse complement strand
AGAAATTTGTCTGTGTTTGTGTCTAGGACTTCCACAATTCCACTTTCGATAATCTGCGCTATAAGCGGAAGCAGCAGACCCGTCTCTTTCGGGAGAAAAAAAAAACACCGCCTGGAAACAGAGGAGTTCGAGGAGATTGAGTTGCTGTGTTGTTTTCAAGAAACACTGAAGCTTTATCGGGAACATAATGCATTTCACAACGGCCTCGTGCCACGAGCCAAAATCTGGAAGTATAAGACTGGGAGCCTTTTGACGGATGGACTAGACATGAGATGATTGGAAAGTGGAAGCAACACTTTGTTGCGCACCTAAATGGCGTGGAGAATGCAGGCACGGTTTGAGGCAGTGGAGGGGACGATTACTGAGCCGAGGATGAAACTGATCCAACTCCTACACTGAAGGATGTTAAGGATGCCGTTCATCGGCTTAAAACCAACAAAGCAGATGGTAAGGTTGGTATTGAAGCAGAACTCAGTCAGATGGGCCCAGAAAAGTTGACCAACTGCCTGCACCGGTTGCGGTTCAAAGTTAGGATGAAGGAACATGAACAACGACCGACCAGAGGAGGGAAAGGAAGGGGTCATTTAATGCATTCACAAAACGACCATGCGGAATGTGAAGTTTTGACCATCAGAGATCACTGAGAAACATGAATCATAAACGCTCTGCATCAAATGTATCATGTACAAAACGCTTTTAAAGGACATATATTAGCGAATCCAAAGATGGCCGTCACAATGGCTGCCTTGCAAATACCGAAAGCACGGATCTCGTCATCTAAACAACAAACAAAGCTAAGAAAACAATGAGTAGCCTTGCTCGCTCGTGATAAACATTGAGTAGCATTTTCGTTTTCGGGCGTTTTGTGGATGACGAGATCGGTGCTCTCAAAAATGCGAGTCAAAAATGCACCTGAACGCTCTCCCATTTCACCTTAAGACCGGTGGTGCTTTATGGACACGATACACGTACCTGGACCATCCTAGCGGAGAACTTGCAAGCACTCAAAGCGTTCGAGTGCATGAGAACGGAGTGAGGCGGCAGAGAATGAACAACGAGCTCGTGGCACTCTACAGCGAACCCAGCATCCAGAAGGCGGGCAAAGCCAGATGAATACGACGGCTAATTGTGGACTCAGTGATATCATAATGTTGATTTTGAACTTAATGCACATAACATGAAACTATATAGACAGGATATTTGAGTATGGTCTTCATACGCTATGGACGAACAAATCTACCATTTCATTACCTACTTTGCACATTCTACTTCCTTGTTCTTTGAGTAGAAAATAACCGATGAAGTCATGAAGTAGAAAATAATCGATGGAGTCATACAAATAACCGATGAAGTCATACATGTTTCAAAGTACAACCAACATCGAGTTTTTGCAGTTCTAAGTGAATTTTTCATCTTACCAACTTTTATAGCTTCGTATCAGAGTACATTTAGGAAAACTGTTTATCTCTGATTTCCACTTTGCAGCGTCTATTACATTCGGCTTGGCATGTAATAGACTACGGATGCCGTTGAAAAAACTTTATGCATAAATCAGATAATAAAACAAAACTGTATGCCGCACGTTAAATCCTTTTAATATTACCATTATAATCCTACTCTACATTCATTGAGTTGCATATTTTATGGTGTGCAGCAAAGCACCGCCAAGTGTTGAGTGGTTGAGCCGATATTCTCCACTTGCCTACCAGCAATCCGCAATCACTCCCAAACGGCGATGGTGGACCCTGGGTCTGGCAACAACCACGAGCATAGCTAACGCGTGTAAAGTGCTAGAGAGCAACACCCAACGAGAAAGTGAAAAATAGAGGATTTTATCCAAAGCCACCAAGTAAACTGGAAGCGAGGTAGGGGAAGTAGAATGAAATTAAAAAGCGATGGTTGGTGAGAATGGTTTCACATAGAAAAAAAAACACACACACACACAATTAAATTTTGCTGAGTTGGACTCAACATTCCCGGTCGTTTTAAAGCTGAGAGGAAAACTTCATGAACTGAGATATTTCAACAATAACTGTATTTATGTTGTGATAATGATAATGCTTAAGCACGTTAAAGAAATGCAAGGTTGTGCCACAGTCTTTGAGAAGATTTGGCAACATTATGCATGCTTCGATTAAATTTTGTTTAGAAATTACATTGAATTGGAAGTATTGCACAAAGAACAATGTGAATGTTAAATTTGAACGAGTTTAAGGTTGTAGGATTGCCTGTAATTGTTTTATTTATGCTAATTCACCAAATTTTGGAAAGTAATCACCTTCAACTTTAATCATTGCCCTACCTAACATAATTGGCCCTTTCAAAGTATTGACCGTTGCTGCTACTGAAAAGCCACGTTGTGTCATGTCCAGTCAAGGTAAAGCTGTCTCATTGCTGGCGACGATCTGCCCCGAGTGCAAAACACCAGTAGCACAAACAAAAGGTTCATAATGAATACTTTGGGCTAATTAAATTCACCCTTTTTCGCATTTTCTGCGTGGCGCAAATTCCTTTGTACTGCACCTCCTTGAAGGCAACCAAGGCGCGTAACCAAGCAAAAACACACAAATATGTGTATGCCTACTGCGATGCGGGATCGATGCTTAGCCGGTCACAGTGGCGACTCGACCGTTAACAACCGAAACTAGCAAGAGAGCAGGTGACTACGATGATTGCTTTCAACGTGTAAGACAACGTTGCAGGCAGGATTTGTTGACCGTCAGGTGAAATAGAGTTTGGGAGAATCGAAATAAAATTCACAAAATTAGTTAGGTACACTTTTCAAGAACATTTTTTCTCCTTGATTTTGTCTGTATGTTGTCTTTACTGAGGCCTGACCGAAAATCATTGGTTGTTTGACGGCTCAAAACTCTGTTCAGGAATTGCCAAAATTGCTGCAATACCGGCCGGTTTCAGTGCCATACGGTAGTGTGCGCATACTCACGTCATCGAAACAATTCTGATGTGAATTAAAAGTGTGTTCCATACATTTCACTCAATAGGGAGAATTGTTTTTGCGGCATGAAACATTTTTGATTACTTTGACTTCTCTGTTTAAATTTCAGCTCATGTTTTTCATGAGATCTTTGTTCCCTGTGGTTTGATATAAGCAAATAAATAGCACATTTTCAGTCAAAAACTGAAATTGGATAATTTGCGTCCCCCGGTTTCATCTTAAGCCTTGTTGATCATTGACATTTTATTATCGTTTAATTTTATTGCGCAATTTACGATCCTCGGAGGGCGCGTGACAAAACCTGAAGGAAAAGAACAATTTGCACTGATTGCAGCGATCTAATCTCTGCAGTCCAGTGCCCTCGTTCAGCGTTTCCTCGTGTCTGCTGAACTCATCCCAATGACACCCGCGCACCTGCCACCCGCAAAGTCAGCGAGTGTGTTGCCCGCCGGCCGTCTACTTTACTGCATGGCTTCAGACGCAACAGACAGCGCGTTCCAGCGGTCACCCGTGAGGCTATGTATGCAGCCTCGGGACTGCCAAGTGAGAAAAATAAGAAGTTAAAACACATTCTCTTAATTATCCTTGGACCACCAAATCGTGCTGCTCGAGAGGGTAAGCGGGAAAACTTCGAGGTTTGTAGATTGAGAAAGGTCGTCTGAGGTTCTTCTTGAAGCTTCTTCGTTCGATTGAGTGCCCTAACCAAGAGTGCAAAAAAAAAATCGAAATAAAATTTATTTGCTGAGAATAAAATTAATTGACAGTTTCATTTTATCTAATTTTGAGTTTACTTACTGCCCGTGTCCGCGAATGCGGCTTAGACCCCAAAGGTATGAGCCTCATTTACATTCTACCGCTTGGATCCTTCTGTAGCCTTTTCCCTATGTTTTGCTCTGCCATTCGCCCTGTGTCATCATCTTTGCTGTGGCTGATTTTGGTCATAACACAAAAGTATTTCCGGATATTTATAGAATCCGAAACAGTTGGTGGCAGAGCCTCTTCCAACCCAATTCGTATTCTTACCCAGTCAACCTGGCCGTACGACCAGCCAGCACCAAAGTGTCGAAACGATCTCTTTGAAGCAATCGTACAACACCGCACGAGACACCCAGACAGTCCAGCCCGACGATGAACAAACGGGAAAAGTCAACGGAAAAGAAATCATTAAAGAATTTTATAGAATGTCAACAAAGCGAAGCAGCCAAAAAGAGCTAAAACCACGGCTGCCAGCCATTCAGTTGAGTAAAACATAACAGCGACCAACTGTTAAACGGAAGAGAAAGATAATAAAAAGGTGTAATAATGATTTCAAAACTTTAATTTCCAAATTTGAATATGCCACCCACCGTTTTAGAGCTTCTCTTTTCTCTCAGTGTCAACACCTTCCCTGGCCCAGTGTGTAGGTACGGAAAGATTAACCAATTAAAATGGAGCGCTCTGACGAGTGGTTTAAGCTGCAACCGTAGCAGCAGCAGCAGTCGTTTTTGGGGCCATTTTTATCACTTGTGGTACCTCGTGGGGAAAGAGCGTGAGGTCCCAGGCCACCCACATGAACCGAAATTTGCTACCGGGGATACTTAATGGGATCGGTCAGTGAAATAAGTGAGAATCGGTCCGAAAATGGACGGGGCAATTAATGTGGCTCGCGACAACTCGATAACTCAGTTGACAGAAGACGAATGCGCATTGTACTAATCTTTGGATTTGGGATACTGATTTGGGGTTGGTGAAAAGGTTAAATAAAATAAGTTTTCTTCCATTTCACATGACCTATTTGTCTTCGACCTCTTCAGTGGAAATATTGATTGTCCAGCTGTTCATGGTGAAATTCCGTAGAACGTCCCACCACGGCGATACCGTAGCTTATATCTTTTGACAATTCCTCTGCGTAGGACAAATTATGGTCAAAATAGTCCTTTTTGTGCGTGTTTAAGTGCTTTTAATGTGCTTAGTGTTAACTTTGATTTCAACATGTTAAAATTAGAATTTAAGAATAGAATTAGGAATATAGGATAATCAAACAATCTGTGCGTCTATGTCGAAGATAGTGTGATCACTAAATAAATAAAATGATGAAAATGTATAGGAATGCATATGTGTATATGGGACCTTTACAGCCTAACCAATAAACGCGTAGGATCTCAGCATGAAAATTATGAGAGTGGCAGGTTCGATTCCTGGCCGATTCAAGATCTTTCGTTAAGAACATTTTATTGACTTCCTGTAACAAGACACAGAGAATCTTCGTGCCAGTATAAATGCTAAATGCTAGTATATCACTAGACGGTGGAACGGACAAAATTTGGTCACATAAACCAGTCTATAAATTTTGATTGCGGATATAAAAAACATTTGATTTTTTTTACAAAAAAACATTTGATTTTTTTTACAAATAGGGGGATTAGGGGCATAATGGACACCCGGGACGAAATGGACACCCCTGTTTTTGCCGAAACCGTTGACTTTTATGTAAAACTTTTAATGCATAAGTGTAAAGGAACAAGTCATGGTTCTATTTTTCAAAAGTACCATATACATTGCTCCAAAATAACCAAAATATCATAGAAATTGAAATATGTTTTTCATATGGTGAAATTCTTATAATTTCGAGGCAGTAGCAAATAAGGTATTACGAGTGTTGGAGTGTGTCCACCACAAAAACAAGTAAATTGTTACCTTATCTACATGTATACGAAGATTTAGCAATGGATGAAGTCTTTTATTTTTGATCAGAATTTACTTAAAATAACCATTTTAATGTTGTAGTCGATTCGGGGCGAAATTAACACTGGCAATTACGAATGGATGTACCTGCATTGCATACTGTTAGGCGTTATAGAGAGTTTGGAAAACATCAATCCGATTATTTTAGCCTAAAGTTTAATTAACTAACTTTGATGTTATGTAAACCCGTCTAAGATAGAGTATTATATCTGTGGTATTGATCTCCGTAGGCAAATTACTCAACTGGTCGATGTAACCAAAGAATTAGCATAAAGTATGCAGGGGTGTCCATTATGCCCCGATGGGTGTCCATATCACCCCGTACCTTCCCTGCTAGCCCTGAAAACACACGGTTTACAATCCATTATTTCTTCACAATAAAGACATTCTACCTCCTGTGAATGATTGAAAGACTTGGGAAACAAGTTAAAGTTGTAGGTCAACTGATAATATGTTCAAATTTACTCTGTTATACAGGCCTAACGTACTCATTTGCTTAGGGTGTCCATTATGCCCCTAATACCCCTACATAATGCATAATATGCAGCTTAAACCTATCCTGAAATAATAAAAACTGGTAAATATTAGTGGAGACATAGTTGAAGAAAGAAAACTGGGAAAAATTTCAAAATTAGAAGATACAGAATGTTGATTGATTGCAAAATTGAGAGATGAAATCGTGAAAAAAATCGTGTTCTGGTGGGATTCGAACCCATGAATACGTATTTGCTAGACCGGCGCTTTAACCAACTAAGCCACATAACAGGTAAAAGTTCTACGGAATAGAAATAGACCTGACGTTTGAGAATCTTGTGCATTCATTATTATAAACAAGTTTGGCAATTATTTTGTTGTTGATTTGTCAAAACGTCTGATAATTTTTCTGTTAGTTTCCAACATTATTCAATTAAGTAAATATTTCATCAAAATCGATCAACTATGCACGACCTTTCTGGAGGATTTTCCATACGGTAAAGAACTGGTCCGTTGTGGACTGGCCATCGACGAAGCCGGTTTCATAACTTCCCACGAACTCATTCATTATGGGTGATGGACGACGTAGAAAGATTTGCGATAGCAATCTGTAGGCGACATTCAGAATGATGGTATCTCGAAAATTATCACACTCACACCACTTATCACACCACTGATACACACCAAGTTTCACTGGCGTACAACAGCACATATTTCACGTTAGAATTGAAAATTCATATTTTGGTGAGTCGACTAATATGATTGTTTTCCCATACATTTCAAAAACTCGCAAGGCAGCCGTCGCCTTCTTGATCCGTGCACCTGTGTCGATCTTGTTGCCACCATCGGCCGTCATTTGGCTACCAAGATATTGGAAGCTTTCAACAACATTTTCCACTACTTGCCCAAAGACCGTAAAGCTGGAAGGGTTGACCGTGTTTATTTACATCCAACGATTAGGTCTTGTTGATGGTAAGACCTGCCGTTGAGGAGCGCCGTTGAGCATCGAAAGCAACGTCTTCAGCCAGTTCGAAGTCATTTAGGTGCTCCATGGTAATGGTTGCCAAAGCAACCTACAATTTGGTCCACTATCAATCGCACCTACTAGGATCTCGTCGATTACGACAAGGAACAGTAGCGGTGGTAGTATATATACAACCTACACTCCAGCGACGACATGGATGAGGTCGAACAAGACACCATTGTGCAGTGCTCTGCGCTGAAATGCCTCGTACTGTGCTTCAATGAGGCCGATGATTTTCTCAGGGACACCCTTGCACCTAAGGGCTTCCACATATTTTCGTGATTGAGACGTTCGAAAACCCTTTTACAATCAATGAACACCAAGTAGAGAGACTCTAGGAATTTATTGATTTGTTCCAGGATGATAAGGAGTGTGACAATATGCTCCACACAGGATCTTCCGACACGGAATCCTGCTTGCTGCCACCGGAAAGTTGCGTCAACCTTCTCCTATATCCGATTAAGGATCACTTTGTAGAGGACTTTGAGAATGATTTACATCAACATGATGCCCCGCCAATCATTGCATACAGTCAGGTTGCCTCTTTACTAAGACGCCTTGCATCTAGTCGCCCGGAAATGTCGTGGTTTTTCATATGTTAAAAGACATGGAAACGTTTAATGCTTCTAGTGAGCTATTTGCTCTTTGAAGGACGTACGACACTAGACAACGGACTAGCATGCAACGCCCAGTGGCACAGCCGAAAACTTTTCCTGACAGCTGTGGCGGGAATCGAACCCACGCAACTCAATGCGACTAAATGCTTGGTGATACTAGCCGCACTGCCACGAAGCCACACTATGTTGTAGAATTATTGATGCAGCAGTTGTGTAGATACTATGGGATCAGCTTTGAGCATCTTGGCTGATATGCGATCGACCCCTGGGGCCCTGTTCGATTTCATGTTACAAATGGCTGTTTCTATCTCCTGCACTGTTAAAGCTTCGGTGTTGACACGGGAGATGCCTTGGCGGATCATACTGAGGTGTTGATGACGTGCACGTGGCATTGGCCATGACCAATACTTGAAGAGGATGATGCAATTCTTTGCCTACAGCAGATCTTCTGTACCAATGCGTTTTTGAAGCTAGGCTGAATATCGAAGTGTTTGGGTTCTGGATACAAAAGTTCACGTTAGTGCGTGAAGAAGGAGAACAAATTAGGATGAAAGGTATTGAACCAAGCACCTTTTGCATACCAAGCTCATCGTGCATATGATCTATGGCAGATAAATGAAAATGAATATCAATAAATCTGAATGTTATTCCCTATTTATGTGAGAATCTAATATTCAAAGCTAATCTTAGACACAGAGAGCCAGCTAACTGACCGAAGAACTGAATAATTGATTTTCTAGAATGATTCGGACAGTACTGCTGCTGTGTGCATACAGCTTTCAAATATTGATTTCAAATAAAGCTTTCCAGGCCCAAGAGGAATCACTCTAGCTAGTATGTAGCACCATCCGAAAAACAGGATGCAGGTTTGTTGTTATGTATGCAGTGCACGAATTCGTCCAATCTACCGCGTAAACCAACCGTCATCCCACAGGAGTGCTACAAATGGAGAGACCACAGGCAACGATGAAAGTCAAAGCGACCGAGCGGCAAGTTAATTTCTTCCCTCATCATCACTGCGTTGCCGGTGGTGGTGTTGGCCACCGAGCGTTGAGGGTTGGTCGATTCGGCCATATATTCCCTGAGAGTGCCCTTGTTCATTAGCCGTGCGATAAAACGTGCTGCAAAATAGAAGAAAGTGTATTAAATCGCAGGCTTCGCTTTTCCATTAATTTATCACAGCATCATGATTCATTTTGCAGTGTGTGCGGTAATCGCAGGGTGGGAACGTAAGGAAGATGAAGGGGGCTAAAATCGATACTTTTTTTCTGGATGGGGATAAGAGCAAATGGACGGATAAAACTCCATGCAAGCGGCGATCGCTTGAATTAAAATCCAATAAATTTTTCAAGGGAGATTGAAATTCCTTTTAACGGCTCGGGACGGACAAAAGCCGCCATTCTCAGGTTCGCGATGATGCGAAAAATACTCGAAAGAAAGCTGTCATCTATTAAGCAAACAAAAAGAAAAAAGCGTGTGGTAAGTAGACAACAAATATACGTTTTACTCTAACTGTCCTTTGCAGATGGAAAATCTCATAGAACATGGAACAATTATGCGTAGAACAGCGGCCAGCGCTGCCGAAATTCTGCAAAGTGACGTAAGCGACATTGATAGTTTTGGCCCATTTTTTGTTTATTATGCATAACACTCTTGCTCATCCTCTAAGTTTCATTCCATAGATGATAGTTTACGACTAGATCTTGCATTCTAATACAGCAGGCATACCACAGTGTTATTTTTACACTATATATTATACATAATATACCAAAAAATATCGACATTTTGAATGGCGCTTACGTCACTTTGCAGAATTACGGCAGAGCGGTACCAATGTAAATCATGCACATATATTATAAATTGCAGAAACCTCAAATCTTGTATGTATCCAATAAATAGGTGAAATAACATCCCAAAGGACGCATAGCCCATCATTGTAAATATTGATGCTTTGCAGATACTAAAACTACCATTAGAAATTATTGAAAAAAAATAATATTAACAATTAAACGGTAACAGTTCTGATTGAGAACAGTGTCAGAGATATGTATGATCCAGAAAATGTATGTAACTAAGCATTTATTTTCTATGACAATTCAAATTCGCCTGTGTGATGGCGATCAACGTTCAATCAGAGGCAAACAATCCGAAAACAAAGGCATAAAACTAAACAAATGACACACGATCCAGTTCCGTCTGGGGGCCGTTTTTCCTGGTTCTATGCCCGGTGCACGCACGTCAGACACAGGAAAAAGGAGTAAGCACCGAAGGATTACTAGTGTAATTCGAAATGCGAAAAATGCATTTGTAAAATATGTGCGACAGTAATTTCAACGGCGCTTTTCCACATGTTTCAACATTTCGCCTTTTTTGTTGGAATCGTTATTGCTGTTGCCCTACTAGCCAGCCACGCCAAAGCCAGGCCCCCGTTTTGTCGCTATTTGGATTTCTTGCCTCGGGTCGGTCGTCGGCATAGAATTTCTCCGTCCCCATTCGTGCAGTCAGTGCTTGTCGTCGTCGTCGTCGTCATAGTTGTCGCCGTTATAGTCGCAATCGTCAACGGATGGCGGGGCCATGTAGTTAAAATAAATGTATAACAAGATGTAAATTAAACCCTTTCTATAAATACGAAATTTCCCGCGGCTTGGACTTGTGTGTGCTTTGCCGCAGACGAATCCTCGGAACATGGCCCTCACTTTGGGGACACCGAATCTTGATCGATGTAATCTATCCTATAATTTCCATGTAGTGCAATGTCTCTGCTTACTTCAATCGGTCTGCCATCGTGTTTTCGAGGAGTTTCAGCGGTTCCTTCGAGTCAGTTCCAGTCAATGGAAAATACACCATTGTAAGCTGATTATTAGTGTCATGTTACAGTTTTTGCCTTTATGAGGGCTCCATACTTATGAAATGACACTTTGACGAATATGGTGTGAAAACAGTTGAACGGATTAATCCCGCAGCTGGCAATGTCCACCACGGTATTAGTTTCGATTCGTGGAAATAATGATAACAATTAGTGGAAGTGCGTTGCCGCAGCGAGTCAAACCTAGAAAGGCCCACAAACCGAGTGGACAAACCATTATCGCATTAGACCGCCTGAACACCATGCGCACCTTTGATCCCGCTGAGCGACTTTTCCAAGAATCTAATGAGTTTAAAGCAGCAGTTTTGTTGTGCACAAAACGGTTCTACCAGCGCGTATAATTGTTGTTATTTTACTACCCCAATGCAAGTACAATAAGGCTTAGACACCAGTTTCAATCGTACCTGTCCGACTGATTCGACCAAGATCGATTTCATGGCATTATCACACGCCTAAAATCGGAGAACGATTATCGACACGAAATGAAAAGTTGACAGGTGCTCCACTTATAGGAAGCCAAAGATTTTGGGCAGCCTTTGCATGTTTTCCATGACCATGACATCATATTCGGTAAGCTATTAACTAATTACTTTTCAGTACTGTCACCAGACGGTTGGAAAGGCTAGTTAAAATTTCTGAAGGAACATTTGTCTGTAGTCGATTCCTGGTCAGAGGTATACCTAGAAAACAAGTGTCTGAGTCGATTTCTGAGGTTGAAAACAACTGTCTGACTGAGATTTTTTGAACTTTCATAGGCTTTGATTTTTACTTGAAAATGTCTTTTTTAGTCTTGACAAAAATCAACTACAGCCATTTCATTTTGTCCAACGTTTCTGTCGCATTTAGGACCTTCATCAGGGACTCAATTATCACAGATTCTTCGTCCAGTGTCTTCTGTCGAGCAAAGGTTGTCCAGCAGATTGAATTCCGAAATTTTACCGCTCTGGCGCGAGATCTTGATCGATCACCATTGCTTTCGGGAAGGGTTTTTTCAAAGTTACCGAGTCCCAACCGTTAAGAAAAAACGTCTTGAAATCCCGCTTGAACAGAGCATCAGAACATCTGAAATGGGCGGCCATGTGAGGCGATCTGGGTGGCCATGATGAGGAGGAACTTCGGCACTTACGACGGGTCAATGGCCAATGGTTCGGGGTCAACGATCTTCAAAAACGGAGGATCACTAGCCTGGTAATCTTCAGAGATAACAGTCGTTTGAAAAGTTGATAGAAAGAAAGTTTTTTGAAGAAAAGTACTTTGGAAGAAAGTTTAGTTGCAGAAGTTAATAGAAAACGTTGAAAGCACGGAAAAGTGAAAAGAAAGAGAAAAGGAAAGCGGAGAAGTTGGAGTAATCTGGACACCCAGGTAAATCCCGTAACAATACCCCGAACCTAGCCATCCGTACAGTGTCTAACCTGCCCTTACGATTCTCCCATTGTGCCCACAGGACCTCGCGGTTTTTATTTCAAAACCAAGTTAGTGACCTGTTCAGTGCAAGTCGCTACCACCGCGTGGACCCTACTAGGCAATTTGTAGTGTGTCCGCATCCCTGTAACCCGATACAATCACCAAACGCGCCGACGAACCCAGGCTTTTCCAGCGACTCTACGGATCACTGAAGCCTCGAGTCCGTCAACACACTCGAAGGGCGCACGTAACAGGAGGAAGGTCCGCGAGAGGCTGCAGCCAACGGAAGAGAGAGGAAAGGAGAAGAATTGCCCGCCCCCTGGCCCAGGATGTAGTGAAGGAGCCAGTGGACATGCGAAAGGAGCGGAGCGAAGGCAGTGTAGTGCGCGGACAGAAGAGATAAAGTTACGTAGGACTAGTCCGTAAGGAAGTGGGAGGCGTCGTCCGGTGTTAAGGGCGCACTCCAGAAAGCTAGTAGGGAGGAAGCTAGAGAGAGAGAAGTGAGAAAAGTGGGCCGTCAAGAGGAAGTGGAAAAAAGTGTAACCAGACCACGAATACAGAGGGAGTTTGCTTAATCGAAGCTATAAGTGTTTTCCTTCGCGGAGTGTCACGAGCGTCTTGCCGACCCTGAGGCTTGAATCCTTGCTGGGAGTAACACGGCCCTTGTTCAGTTGCAATCGTTACGGTTCCGCAGAACTTTAAAAGGTTGCCAACGATAAAAATCGGCTATCACAAATCAAGAAATAAAGCGTACCTACGATCGAACAAAATCTCAGTCAACTGTACAAGGCTGCGTCATGTTCGGTGACGCTGTAACCATGCTTTTCATTTAGGTCAAACGGAAATGCAGCGTATGAAAGCAATTGTCCGCAGCTATATCCATTGGTCATCTTTGGATGAGGACATCGTTGCTCTATCCGGTTCCTATTATCATTGCGTAGCTGTAGTCAAGAATCAATCGAAGTCCACGCTGTAGACAAGGTAAAAGTTTACGTGGACTACGCTGGGCCTACAGACACCGAATAATTCCTGTCATGTGTCTATGTTTACTTCAAGTTGATTGAAATTGCCAAGACAAGATCAATGACATTTCCGGCATTTGCATCCGGCGAGGAAATGAAAAATACCCAGAAAGTGCTCATGATCGGCGATTTGTATACGCGAAGCTCAACTGGGCCATGGGTGCCCAGATTGATTTTTGTAACCAATTGGGCATGAAATGCTCAATATATGGGTGGAAAATAATCGCATGGCACATTCCCATCACAACCAGCTTCGAACTCGTACCATGGGTAACAAGTCTGCAATGAACTCTATCAATCCATCACCAAAGCTGGATACTTTGCTGTAGGCCTGGAATCAGTGCGACTATGCCTGTCGAAAGAGCCAATCCATCGTCACCAGGAATTGGCAAACCATTCCAGCGATCCATACTGTTGCAATATGCAGTGGTATCACTACACTGCTCTAGTATGGGTATTCGTCCTGGGTCTACATTAACATCCATGCCGTCTTGATCAGAGTTCCAATCTACCAATGAAAATCATACAGTTGTTTAAGTACCTCGTCGCTCTTCTCGTCCTAGAAGACCGCCGATTCAGCCTGACCCCTGTCAGCTGTATTGAGGAGAGAGAGAGATGTTGGTGATAAATGGACATCCCTATCCAAACATCAACACTACCGCTGAGCTCCCTGTTTACAGATCTTTTTGTCACCTATCGATGATCAGCAAGAATAATGGATGATTGTAAATGTTACCGGGTATAACGTGATTAGTTAGATTTTATTAAAGCTTCAATAAGTTAGTTTTCTATATGTAAATAGAATTAAATAAGGGTCATATACTTAGTTTATAAATATTACGCTCCTTCTTCTTATATCAAAAATCTCATGGAGACGCTTGGTTGTTTGTTTGGTTTTGCTCTCCATAACGTCAAGGTGTCGTTTCGAGTGTGTAGCTAAAGTATCACATATGTAGGTAGTGCGGCTCGGGTGACAATGACAGCCGAAGACAAGAGACTGCATTTTTGCCGCAATTTTCATCTCGAGTTCGTCGCGTTGTCACCGTCGCTTAGTTTGTGTGAAGCGTCCTTTCGCGTGAAGCTGTATTTGTGCAGTGTGATTCCAGCCGTAGGCAAAAGGGAGCTTCGTAAAGCCACCCGGCCAGCGCGCGTGTGTTTGTGTTTTCCCGCATTTAATAATTCTGTGCCGGTGGTGCCTTCGTGCTTCTCCAACTTCATAAATATCGATACCTTTTGTCGGAATTTTCGTCAAACTCATGGTTTTCCCAATATATTTTTGGAAATCTTTCGACTAAAGCTGAAGGTTTGATGAAAATTCCGACAAATAGTACCGATGAAGTATTGATGCTCGTGTGGGGCTCGCTTAAGGCTATCCGGTCGGCGTGCGTATGTTTGTTCTTTTTTTCCCGCATTGTTTCAATCTATGCTGGTGATTCCTTCGCGGAGTACCAAATCTACGTCGTGATTTTTAGGACCGACTTGTTAGAATCCCAAAATGGCCGCCACAATGGTCGACTTTGGCAACTACTCACGATTTTGAGCGCACCATCTCTTTGTAAACAAAACCAGCGAATCTGATCTTTTTGTTTTAAGCTAATTACAAGTCAGCAAGAACAGAATAATAAAATGCACTGTAGTTGTTTGAAGCTTGCTTCTTGAAATTTATGCGTCTGAAGTTCTGATGCACTGTTGAAGCGGGATTTCAAGACGTTTGTCCTTAAAGCACTCGCATAGTTGCAAATGCGACTATATTATATGTACAGATAGTTTATGGCGCGCGTGTGTTGGATGTAGAGACGAAATCAATTCCGTTGTGGTGGTTCGGTCGTGTGGGAGCCAAATATTGGTGTTGTGTGGTAGCTTTGCAGCTTATGATCCAAATTAGCGCGCTTGCTTTTGTGCTTTGTTCGACGTTGAGAGATACAGACAACCAGCAATGGAGCAGTTGAATGGGTGAGCTCGTTTCATGTTATTATTTTATTGAGAATGTTTGTTGTGGATAATATGACTTAGATAGTCGAAGACGTTTTTTTTTTGTATTCTATGAAGCACATTTTGTATACATCGTCACTTCAAGTAATGGCGTTGATCCTTTTTTTATTTGCAGACTAGTTTACGTTTGGAGAAAAAATATGATCGATTGTTTGCTTTCCGCGTGAACTGAACAAAAGTACGAAAGTCTGCATGGCATGATTCAAAATCAAAAAGTTATATTACCTATCATCATGATTCACTCATGATCCTACGATACTTTCCTTAGGAAATATACTAAGCATCGCGATCAGTTCATTCTTGTGTTCTTAGAGACGAACCAGCCAAGGGCTGAAAGTCTCTTTAATAAAGACAAATCAATCAATCATTCCTGTGTGGAATGGACTAAAGACTTCTCCTTCATAATGGGGTAGGTGCGATAAGTTTTTCTTTTTGGTTTGTTTAAGGGTGGAAAATGGCCAATTGTGCGCGGTAGTTTGCGTATATTGATCTATTGTCAATGTACCCAACCCTACTAACAAAAGTTCCTTCCTGAAACAAACGTGGAGATGCGGCGATTCTCGGTCTCTGCAACGTTTGTCTTAACACTAACATTCCTTCCTTTCCTCGATGACCGTAAGGACATGATCGACACCTGTGCAATTTCGATTGCTCCGGTGAATCACGTAGTAGCAACTACGAATTGCGCTTTTATTTATGCTTATGCTCATGGTCCATTAAACGTTCATAACGTCATCAGCATTTGTAAAGTTTATGCTCCGTAAAAATGTCGTTAAAAGTTATGGAAAACCAATATTTGAGTTATATTCATCAAGATGTATAACTCGCTAGCTTACAATGCGTAAGAGTTCTTCAGTATTTCACAAGGGATAAGTTGCAAAAAAAGAAGCTTTACTGGTCTGTATTGGATCACTCTCCCCATTCAACTAAACAAATTTTGAATGCAGTTCGACGAATTGAAGACGGAACAAAATCCACAAGGCCAATGTACCCTTCCACCTGCTTACGCTGGTGTACTTTTTTGTTCTGGTTCCCCTTAGAATCCAATTACCGCTTATTATAATTATATTAGGACATGCTGCAGTGAGAGATAGCTATCGGCGCGTCAGTCGTCATCGTCGTCGTAGTGACTTCTTATCACCTGTTTACCATCGTCGCCGGCCTGGTCTTGTCGGGCGGTTTTATCTTCCACGAAGCGGTATCAGTTCAAACGACCCCTTGCCTGCCGAACAGAGGAAAGCAATCAATTTCCCGACCGGCTTTGATTTGTTTTATATGGGGTTTGTACTGATGGTTTGCTTTTTTTTCGGGGAGGTTCAACTATGCGAAGCGCTGTTATCTATATTAAATAGTGTCAGTAGGATACCATACGATAGTGGGCTCAATTTTCGACAGGTTACAAGCACAATTAGCGGAAATATATCAAAGCTTGTTTACCTACGCGTTTTGAGTAGAATTGATGAGCAGCATGAATCACATTAGTATTTGTAAACAACAAACGACCAAAGATGCTTTTCTGACAGGCAATCCGCTTGAAACGGCTCACGAAAGGCTGTTTCTGCCTTGACCAATTGGGCATTTCTTTAATTTATTCGTTTTTAATCATCCGATGTCAGCTAGGAAAACTTCAATCAGATTACCCAGCACCCATAGATTACCGGTTTTCCGCCGAACGGTGAGACTCGAGATGGTAATTTATTGCCTTCTGATTTCATGCATCTTCACTGGATTAATACTCCATGTCGAAGGCGACTGGCTACTCAGGAGTGCAATCCCCTTAGTTCTTAGACCAGACTTTGTATATGCAGTCGGAGGATACCCCATGCCCGGCCGACCGACCGACGTAGTAGTAAGTCGTCTTGTCTCCATCATCCTGTTTCACGGATGCGGCGACTCTCGAAGTCAAACCATCCGAAGAGCCAACTGGCCTCTGCTTTTATCACCGTTGGAAAATCACAGGCGTAATTTTTCTCTCCTTTCTGTTTCAATTTCTGCTAACAAGAAGCACTGGCACTGACTGGTTGTGTTGTGACTCTTCGAGACGAACGCGTGTCTTGAAATAAAAAAAAGTAACATCACCAATGGCAAGAAGAAAAATCAATGACCACTCCATTCATAAATAAGATTCGAAGTGGAGTGTTTTTTTTTTCGCTGGAGCATAATCGGAAGGCCAGGAGAGCGCAGAATTGGCGAGGCGCAATCCATTTGGTCCAGTTGATGATTCGGAGCGCACCTTGAAATTTGAGTGTGCTACATGCTTGGAAAAAAACTTTGCCATTAAAATCGACACCAGCCAGACTAGGCACTGCGGTAAATTCTGTGGCCAAAATGATTGAATGATTGGGACTCCTTGAGAGGAAACGCAGCATCTCATGTCAATTGTGTCACATAAAAAGCGAGCATATGAAGTCGTTGAAAGGTGGAAGCAGTAACAGTGAAGTCGTTGAAAGAACGCCCTAAAACTGTAGGAAACATGGAAACCTGAGACTATTATGCTGGTTTTAAATGTGAATATGAAATACCTCTTCCCATAATCGAACAAGCAGAACATTGCAACTGGTAAGGATGGCATTTAATCTGAGCTTATCAGTGAGAAATGGTGAAGTTCATAATTTGTCTGAACTTTCCTATATTGATGAACTAAATCTATCAATCCACCATCCAAAACTTGGTACTTTTACAAAAATAAGTCAGTATGTTTAGACAGATTGGATCTCTTCCACATATCGGAAACTAAGTACACGCAGCCGATACTTCGAAAGGCCTTAACTTGGAAGAAAAAAAAGCAAATAACGATGCACGAATCTAACGTATCCTGTACGAATCAACCAAACGAGCGATAGTTCTCCACAAATATATGAAAAGTACCACAATCGAGAAGGATATGGGGTCTCTTTGATAATCGAGTTCTGGGCCTTTAGATACGCTTTGCCGAGATGTGAGTAACGGAGATTGGTAAGTGGTCATCGAACTTGTTCAGAAGTTTGTAGAACTGGAAAGATGTGGTAGTCAAGCTTTTTAAATACGGGCTTAAGAGTTCAAAATCAGCTCTCAACAAACTTCATTAAAGTTTCAACAGTAGATGGAGACTAAGCTTAGTAACCACAATTAATAATTATTTTTCCTGAAATTTAACGTTTTCTTACCTTTTAAAACAATAGAAAATCGCATTTGAGAAACAATTCCCATAGTGCGATGCCATCTAGAAAATAGTAGAAACCGACCTCACTTGAATGTCTTATTCCTGATCCTCGCGGTAATCCGCGGGATCACCATTTGGTTACACCTTGAGCAACCAAGTAAAACGGATCGTCCATCCGTACGGTCGGTGGCACAAAAAAAAGCTCATCCCACGCTCGACGTTTCCTTCGCCGCGGAGAAGCATAACTATGCTCTGCTCCCTCTACTCTGCTCGGGCTGATAAATTTCATTCCTTTCCTTTGTTTGCTCACCCGTCCCAGCTGCGCAACGAGGATCCCGATTTCGGTGGTGCGATTGTTTTTCATAAAATATTCAAATTTAATTTCTTCTCACTTTTTCTTCCTCTTGGCGGCTGGCTGCTGTTCGGCATATTCTTCGCGCGTTTTTCCCCATGGATTCGATTTGGTTTTTATGTTTTTGCATCCGTTCTAAATCCAAAACGGACCCAAAGCTGGAATGTTTTTTGTTGTTGAAAAAATCGTGCTGCCGGGTGGAGGAGTGTGGCATTCTCGACGAAGGGACCAAAACTCGCCACCTCGATGACGACCATGGTGAATGAGGAAGAAGAAGTAGGAGCGGAAGACGAAGACCCCGTTCCGTTTCGTGTGGTGGAGATTACAAATGCGATTTATATACATTATTGCCGGATTCACACAATCGGTGTGAACTATCTGGATTGGTTGGATGGTTGGTGGTTGCCCGATTGGCAATTTAATCGGCTGGCAATCCCGGTAGAAGGGTTATTTTGGAATGTTTTCGGCAGTGAAAGATCGTGAGTCGAGTGGAAAACAATGGACCTCAAGTCTAGGAATTTGAGGTTGATTTCTGCGAAATAAAATTGGCGGGGTTGGCACTGAACAGACGAAATTTTCTGAAACCCGAATGTTTGAGACATGTCTTCTGAATTGATTTTTAACTGGAATGGTAGTGGATGGAATGAATATTAAATGAAGGCAACCAATTTGTATAGATGCAATATGTTAATATAATTGATCATAAAAGCTGGTAGTTGTTGAAGCAAAGTTTGAATTTTATGAAAATGTAAAAGCTTTCAATTGAATTAACCTTTACATCTCTGACCTATTTGCGCACTCTATTTTTTATGTCCATTTGGCTCTATTTTCTTCGATTTTCACACGACTTTGATGAAAAGTTTGACAGAACAACCGGAAATTACTATCGTTTCATAGAATGCACCGGTTGGTCAAGTTGGATTATCGTTTCCGAATTTAAACGGAACCCAGAGGGGTACGTCGGTTAGCCAAAGGAGACCGAGCTAACTGTAATGTGTAGCTAAAAATAACACTGAGGAACAATCACATAATTGTTGGGTTAATGCATGAAAAACATAATTTCTTATTTCATAAGTCATATTTTATATTTTTAAATATTATGGAACGATCTCACCAACAAATATCTATCAAAATGTACCAAACATTTGACAACGTAAACCCGAATCCAACTGAAATTGATTCTCCTCCATGCAAAATGACTATGCACGGCATTGACGGCATAGCAAACCAGTTAGATGGAAATACGTTCAACCCTACCAGCTTTACGGCAGCTTGGCAATCAGTGGAGAATATTGAAAGCTTCCAATATTTATCTTGGTAGCCAAATGGCGTCCAATGGTAACATCAAGATCGGTATAATTGCTCGGATCAAGAAAGCGAGGAATGCTTTTTAAAGAAAAAGAATGTGTGGAGATGATTTGGAATGGAACGCCGTTTCATCGGCTCTCTTTCATATCATCTCGGAAATACAGATGAGGTAGCACGTGGACTCGAGGAGTGGCTATTTTTGGCAAAGGGCTCATGCATTGGTCCATGGATGCCAGGCGTAAAGTGATTGATTGTGTGAAGATTACTGTGAAGCACGGCACAGTTCGCTTGTTTGCATAACTTGTAGGCGTTATATGATAGATTGCCACTGTGCTGTGATGAAAGCTGGAAGGAAGGGAAACGGCTTTTTTAATCCGTTTCTAGTTCTAGCGATCGCTACGAACATACGATTATACATGAGATGTATATATAGAGAGAGAAAGAAGGTAGAAAGATACAAAGTAGGAGGATAAGGATGAGCCAGGGATTGAACCCAGGACCTTCTGCATATGAATCAGAAGTGGTAGCCACTAGACCACCAAGCTCGTCTCCAAGGGCGACAGCCTCAGAGGGGCGCCGAAAAAGTCTAAGGCTAGAAGTAAACAAAATGATGCTATTGTTTTCTTGAATGTTATCAAGATTTCACCAATTTCAATATTTAAGATTGCTCATTTTTTTTTTTAGTTTTTCCATAATCTCAAAAAATCAGGATTCTCTAGTTTATTTTGAACATTTACCATGATGTCTCTAGGGGATTTATCTACTATTCTTTTTTGAGGAACAACTTTAGGTTTTTATTGAGCAAAGCAAAAACAATATGCGTTTAAAGTTCTAGTGAAAGTTCTTTCTAAATATCCTTTCTAAAAATTCCTAAACGTGTTGTGTTCACAAGAGAATGTTTTGAAACTAATCCTGAGAATTTTTTACGCATTCATTTAAATATTTCTTTTAAGGCCGATTTCTTCACCTCGGCTTAACTCGTAAGCCAGGCTTACCCATATAGTCAAACCTGGCTTAACGCCTAAGCCAGGGTGAAGAAATCGACCCTTATTCCTTAAGAAATTCAAGATTTAGGATACCCACACACTTCGAAAAATATGCGTAATTTTACGTCATTTTACGCCGACATATTGCAGCGAGTAGAATGACGTGAAAATACGTTTGTTTCAGACGTACAACTACGTTCACTCTTAAAATTACAAGAGAAAAGTAGCGATAAGAAAAATATCGCGTCATGTAATAAGGGGCCGTCCATATACCACGTGGACAACTTAGAGGGGGGAGGGGGTCTGAGAAAAGTCCACGCTTGTCCACGGAGAGGGGGGTGGGGGTTTGTCAAATGTCCACGTGGACAATATTGATATAAGAAAAAAAAGAATCATCAGTGTAACAAGTTATGTTGTATTATTGATGTGATTCTACTTCATGACAGTTGTCTATTATATTATTTTAATTAAATAACTTGTTTTTAGTTCGCGACGACTACTCAAAGGATAAAAACATAACTTCTTAAACCAAATTTGAAATATAATGACAACATTCTTGAAAAACTATTAGGATTTCAAACTGTTTAGTATCTAAAATTTTCGTCAAAACTCTGCTAGGATTACTAGAGGTTTATATCATTTTTAATTCTATCTGTAAATCTGTATACATATACTTTAAATCAAGAAATTTTGCAGGTTATATCCTTTGAAAGCTATATAAATAAAAATGGAATGGTGTTTGTATGTCACGAATAGGCTCGGGAACGGGCCTACAGATCAACAGCATTCTTTCAGCGTTTTATTTGTGCAGGGCTCCGACGTGTTCGTACGAAAAAATAATTGAGAAAATCGACCGGGAACGCACCAAAATCTAGAAAGTTTGAAATTCCATTTTGCGGGGCATTTTTCTACAGAGCTGCATGTCAAAAAACACAGTAGACAGGCAGAACGACGTTTGCCGGGACAACTAGTATAAAATAATTTATAGAACATTAAGTTCAAAATCATATCATTATGAGTGAGTTTAGAAACTATGCACTGCAAAACGTTGCAGTAATAAATGTTTTTTGGCAATGATCTAAAAAAATACAATCTGTGATAGATAGTATATAAAAGCATAAAAGTCATTTAAGAATATGAGACAATCATGAGTTGGACATTCAGAGAGCCATGGTAGCCTATGTAGATAATTTGTAATACGAAAATATTCGTAATATATAAAATTAAGAAAATATATTTTATTCATTGCATCATTTTCAGAAAAATAACTTAAAAAATTTGAAAATCACTGTTTTTTTTTTTAATCATAAAAATCGCAATATTTTTTTCTGAAGTCCACGTGTACATTAGGGGAGGGGGGTAGGGGTCAGTGTAAAGTCCACGCTTGTCCACGGGGAGGGGGGAGGGGGTCAAAAATCACGATTTTTCTGTCCACGTGGTATATGGACGGCTAAAAATCTTTACGGCATGATGTGTATTTTAAGGTTATGTTTACTGAGTATTTAACTGTTTTCCCATCTAATCACAAATAATTCCCAAAAAGCACTAACCCGATCCGATGTAGATTTGTCATCACCACCGTTGTTTCAAACACTCAAACACTAATACAGTCAGGTCTCTTCTTACACGGTTTTGATTGACGCGGTCGCGTAAATAAAAACTCCATATAAAAAAATTCATCGTCTTATTTTTGCATGATTCGTCGAGAAATTTTTTTATGCGCTTTTTTTAAATTTGAACTGACTTTTTTTTACGTGATACGTATCCCCCAGGTAAAAAAAAACCTGACATATTGAGAATCCTCCGTAAGTGATTCGTGAAACAAAATCTCCCGCCACTTCCCCGCACACAGGATCCCATTACCGAGCTAGTTGCCCGACTTTCTTACTGTTATTCTTTAGGTATTTTCGTCAGTTTTTCACAAGATTTAGTTTAACAAAACACATAAGATAACAATTAGATCCGAAAAAATAATATAATTTCTTGCCGCAGCATGTGGCGAAAACACTGCCGCTTCAGGACTTTTTTTCCACTTAGGGGCTGTCCATAAACCACGTGGTCATTTTTTTGGGACTTTTTACCCCACCCCCCCCCCCCCCCCCGCGTGGTCATTGGTCCATACAAATTTTTTTATTTGTCCATACAAAATGGTGATTGGCCGAACCCCCCCTAATGACCACGTGGTTTATGGACAGCCCCTTATTTTGAATCTGCCGGAGGCGTATATTTCTTCACTGCTCTGCATTGAGCTGAATGCAAATTTCTTTACATTTTGACGTTTGGCGCGTACATCGCTGTTTATGTTTAAGGACGTGTAATTTTATGTCATTAAATATTGATAACTGAGTCATTCCCTTCAGAAAACAGTTAGCGTATCTTAAAACATTGTACATGAGACAAAAATTTGCTGAGCATAACAAGTTAATAACATCTTTAGGAAGCGATCCATGACACAAAAATCAGTCATATTTTATTCTACGGCATCAGTGCCGGATTTAGGCCTCTGGGGGCCCGGGGCAAACCCTATAAAGTGGCCCCCCAGAATCAAAATTTTGAAAAAATGAACCATAAAATGACGTCTTTTTTCTTAATCTTATGTATTATTATATTTTTAATGTTTACTGTTTTGGGCCTAATATGTATTGAAAACTTCTGATTTCTGAACTTCTCAAAAATTCCGCCGAATAGAAAATTATTCGAACATTTAATTTGATATTTGGCTCAAATGTCAAAATGGTAGCGTAAATGACATCTTGTTCAGATAGTACATGCATTTTAAACTTTCATCCGAATTGAAAACATTTATGCAAGTTTGAGAACATAGCGTTCAGTTAAAAATCTACTAATACATGGAGCAACTTTATTTGAGATTGCACGAGATCGATGAAAATTTCAAGATTCAAATTATACAGTCTTTTGGGAACAACTGTAGCAATAAATCTTAATATATTCAGTAAAACCCAACATGATGATATGGAAAGCTACTGTTTCGAGGACACTCGGTTTTCAAAACTAGCATTAACTCCAAAACATCTCCAGAATTCATCATCTTCTCTTTCCCGTGATAGCAACGAACTGATGCAAATGAGTATTAGGCATTTGTTTTCAGAATATAATCATAATCAACAGACGTATGTATTATCATTGTGAAATAATAGATAAATTTGTGAAACTATTGAAATTTATATTGATGTACAATTACTCTTAAAGATACTCTCAAATCTTTCATGAACTCTGTTTAGAGACACTTTTTGTAGCAACTTGAAGTCACAGAAAAGTGTTTCCACTCGATAAGAACTTTCAAGGGTTTTTAGAGAAAATCGCGCTTTTTTTTAATACTGCACCAAAAATTATGAAACTTTTGATTTTGAATTATTCTTGAGAGAAAATCCAGTTTCATGTGCACTTCCACAGTAACTGTGGAACTGTTATTAACAAAGAGTTTCCTTAGTCAATGGCCATTTAGAATGTGTATATCGTGTGACAGGCACGAAGACACCCTTTTTCTAAGGAAGTCAAGGATTTTCCTTTACGAGAAGTTTCTGGACCGACCGGGAATTGAACGCGTCAACCTTAGTATGGTCATGCTGAATGTCCACGCCTTAACAGCTGATGCTATAGGGGCCCAGTTTAAAATATGAACGCCCATTGACATGAATTTTATATGGTTTCGTTGAAAAATATAAGTTGTATTTTGAATTATTGGGGGGCCCCCTTCATCGGGGGGGCCGGGGCACTTGCTCCCTTTGCCACCCCTTAAATCCGGGCCTGTACGGCATATGGCAATGCGTCATTTATAAAGATTAGGTATATTGTAATATTCATTTTTTTTAGTGTCCAGGTATTTATTCCTGATATTTCGCTAAGGATTTTATTAGATAATCTTCCATATTTTCCTCGACGAAATTTCAGCAGATATTCTGTAACTCCAGCAGGAATTCTTCCAGAGATTCCAACAAAAGCTCAAATGCAGATAGGAATTCCTCCTGGTAATTATCCATATCCATGGTTCGTCTACGATTACTGAAAATTTTCTTACAGATGTTCTGGAAAATATTTTGGTAAAACCAAAGTCTACGCTCTATACAAATTTCGAACATTTTGTATGAACAAAAGTCTACGAACAGTTGTTTACAGCATAGTCAATGATATAAATAATCTATAACTATCTCACAAAATAATAGCAAAAATCCAATCGAAATAGAAAATAATTCTTATTAATTGATGTTATTGTGCAAGTTGATATATTTCACCAGCCATCACGTCTGGTACAAATATGATGGTATATATGTTTTGATGAACATGCTGAGACGACAAACTGAAGGCCACTCCTAGCAAACCTCATCAGAGTGGGAGAGCACCCCGAGGACGAGAATATGAGCAACAACTCAGTCTTCGTTCCGCTTTCACCACTGGCGTACAAGTATGGGAGTAGCTCTGCGAGAGGATAAGCTGCCACTGCCGCAGCAAGACGACCGGCTGAATTTGTTGTACAAACATATTTTAAAATTCAGTGTATGTTTCGCTACACTTTTTCATAGCTTTTCATGAAGATCATTTGTCTTCTGGTTGGGGAGCTTAACTTACTTGTATTTGTCCACCGTCCGTCCCCCCACCAGCACTACACTCTATCCTCTACTTGGCTAGACGGCTGTTGGTTGGTATGTTGGCTAATAGCGAAAGAAGGTTACATTTTTGTCGTACCACATGCCCGTTGGAGGGTGCACAATTCACAGCATCCACTCACGAGCTGTACGTTTTTCCATTCTTTTTCCATAGATGTGACAAGTTTTTGAAATATTTAGTTTTTTGTATGTTGTTTGATGTTTAGCAGTTCTTAGCCTAAATACAATTACAGCTTCGAAATGAAAGAGCAGGATTTGGGCAACAATATTGTTAGCATTTGAAAAACTAAATATCACAGTAGCTGGTCATTTTCATAATTAAAAGACGAAACTGGAAGCATTTCCTCACTTTTTTAGTTTTTTATTTTTTATTAAATAACGAAGCAATATTTCTACCCTGGGCTTGGTTTATATCTTCCAGGAAGCATTGATTTTCGTCATATGACCATTGTGCTTTGCAGTGTTGATTGGTTGAACTGAATGTAGATTCAATGGTAAATTTTAAAATCAGATAATTCAAACCTCTGATATAGTGATTCCAATTATACTACGGCATAGTGTAACGGTATGTTGTCGAAATCACTTATGTACCGGGAAAATATAATTCCAAGCTGGTGAGAATATTACCACTGAGGGGGGTTATGAGCCCAGTCAGACCCTTGATGGGACAATAATGTGGGATAGTATATGGGAATACCATTGAAGGTGGTAATAATCTCCGAGGCTTATGAAATCCGACAGGGCGCGTGCATTAGGCTGCGGATCTATGCTAAGGGAGATCAGTAGCATCTGTTTGTTATTAGTAGAACAAAATGCCGTTCTATGAAAACGCAGTGTGAGTGATCTCCTATGGTGCTGTAGTACTATAAATGATCTCATTCTCTGTGAATTCTCACTTTGGCTATCTAGTCAGTAAATAGTAAAATTATTAAGATAGCTTAAGGACAAGGTATTTGGAGTACATTGCTCAAAATTTCTAGAGCACCGTTTTTTAGAACCGTTGAACGGATATGGATTAAAATGCATCACGCTGTTGACAACCACTGAACAATTAGCGTGATGCATTTTCATCCAAATCCGTTCATCGGTTCTAAAAAACGGTGCTCTATAAATTTTGAGCTATGTACTCCAAATACCTTGTCCTTAAGAGCTAAGCCTTAAAAGCATACATTTTCTAAATATGACAAGGTTTTGAAGACAAACATGAGATGAGTATCAGATTTTAATCTTTTAATGAGTCATTAGCATAATCGTATGTGAGACATAGGGTCATGTCGAGCAATTGATTCAGTACTACAAATCCACGCGGACAATTTCATTACAAACTATTGGTTTTCGTCAGTCTTATGGCGGAAAGGCTCAGCTATGCTGCAAATCCATATATTAGAGTCCGTTCATAAACATATAGACCGATCCCTCATAAAGTTTTGTCCATGCAAAACCAAAATTGCATGAAGTTACAACTTTGCCTCTTCTCATGAAGTATATATGATTTATGAACGAACTCCTAGTTGAATCAAATTAATGGATTTTTATTTCTGGGGCACCCATTGGGTATATCACTTCAATATGTAATACAAATACCGCTAACTCTTCTGTAGTTTTCTGTAGTTACACTATCCATTTGAAGATGTATAGTAATTAGTAGTATTTCATATAGCCAGTATCTATATAACTTCCTCAATCCTCTTTGTAAGATTTGGTAGATAGTATGACAGCATTAATTGAAACACGAGAGCTCTTATATCATGTTATTATTCGCATGGTTAATTATTTTATGAACAATAATTTTATTGACGAATCCGATTTAAAATATTTGAATAGTAATTTTTATTAAGCCATATTAAAATAATCACTATCATTATCAATGAATGCTATCCACTCAAGATCTTCGCTACATGAAATTTTGAATTACTGGAGGCTTCACTTATTAACAAATTTACAACAAACACGCTATAACAGTATCTAGAGAATCGTGGAGGGTGAGAAACCTGAACTAGTAGCAGTATTCATATAGATTAACAATTATACTCTACTAGCTGGCCCGGCAAACTTTGTCTTGCCCACGGCATAAATATTGTACACCGTGGTCTTGCCGTCTTGTGGAGGTTTGACAACTGTTGAGCTCAAAATAGCACCGCACTCTAGGTTGATTTCATTTTAGATCGTGTTGATTTTTTTCCCAGTTCATGAAAAATCAGTAATTTATCAATTTTCTTACTTTTCTAATTGATTTTCGTAACTTTTAATACATATAAACACAGCCAACACGAATACGAACCGAACCGTGCAAGAGTCAAGCTGATCGGTTCATCCGTTCTTGAGTTTTGTTGCCTCAAAGGGACTTCTAACTCATTTTTATATATATAGATTATTTTCAATCATTGCAACATTATACTAATATGTGCGGGCCGCCCATTTGCTGAGTTGTGCGGCCAATTATTCTCTTTCCATTCCAGAAACGACCGTTTTGAAGCAAGAAGTGTCCTAATATCCAACACAAACGGGACTGGTCCGAAACACACAAGATAAGTACAACAATTTTATAATAAGGCACCCAACTCTTTCTACTACTTTGCTAATAGATAATGCAATATGCATACTTTAATATCAATTATTTGTTTGTTTGCGCCTTTATTTATGACACTATTGAAATAGTGTCTCAATTTATCTTAAAAATAAATAATAGTTTACAATTTATCTTATTCACATTTTTCAATTCACTTTGAAGTATCTAACACTGCTTTTACAATTGTTTATGTAAACTTGTATCTTAATTATGTTCATTATTAATAGTAGTCCGATAATCCAAGTCTAGTGATTTTTTTCCCAAGGAATAGAAAGATTTGGTGTCATAATCAATACAATACTTGAAACTGGAAACTCCTTATTTCCCCCTATGGGTTATAGGAAGGGGCGGGACATTCGAGCCTACTCATCAGTGGAAAGGACTTGATATGCTAATCGGTTTAGCATAGGGCAGATACAAGTCTACTGGTAGACGTATCGCCCAGCGAAACAACGCAGATTGGCCACGGCCAGGGGGTGCGTTGATTATAACAGAATAACAGAATAACAGAATAACAGAATAACAGAATAACAGAATAACAGAATAACAGAATAACAGAATAACAGAATAACAGAATAACAGAATAACAGAATAACAGAATAACAGAATAACAGAATAACAGAATAACAGAATAACAGAATAACAGAATAACAGAATAACAGAATAACAGAATAACAGAATAACAGAAATAACGAAGCAATATTTCTAAAATCGGTTTTCGTACACATGTAGAGTATGAAAGGTATCTTTGAGCAAAATTTTACAAAAAAATGATTTCTGCAAAAATGGAAAACATTTTCCACCACAAAAAAAATCAGAAGAAACCTTGTTCCATACTCTACATGTGTACGAAAACCGATTTTGAAAATATTGCTTCGTTATTTAATAAAAAAGCAAAAACCAAAAAAAATGAGGAAATCCTTCCAGTTTCGCCTTAAGCATGAGTTTTTAATAACTACATGGCAGAATATTTTAACCAAGATGTGCACCCTAAGTAAATGAAACTGACTCTGTTCGTGGAAATAGTATGATATCCTAATTGGTTTGTTTTTATCAACGATTGTCTTTCCTACATATTGTAGACAAAAACCATGCAATCACAAATTATATATTCTTCTCTATATATAAAAATAAATATGATTTTCTTTTGAGGCATTGAAACTCACGAACGGATGAACCGATCAGTTGGATGTTTGCACGGTTCGAATCATAGTGCGGCTGTGTTTACAGGATTTTTTTCATTTATTTGAGCATTTTTTTTTTTTTTTGAGAGATTCTATCAAAAGTGGCTGGAGGTATCTCAGTAAGAAATTTCAGAAGAATGACAGAAAGAATCCTGGGGAAAATGTCTGGAATTGCACGATGAATACTAAAGAAATCCTTAGAGAAACCACAGGGAAAATACCTGGATGAATGATATCAAGAACTTCTGGAGCAACTGCAGCTAGCATTCTTAGATAAATCCTAATAGATATAAAACTCAGTAGGAATTTATGGAGGGATCAAAGAATGGAAAAATCTCTGGAGGAACTCTCTAAGACATTCTCGGATAAATTCCAGGATGTATTGCATGAGGCACTCCATCAGGAACTCCTGGGTGAAATCACAAGCAAATCTAAAGGAATTTGAAGAGGAATTCCTGGAACTGCAGTTAATGAAAGGATGTACAGCGCCACATGCTGGAGAGATTTCCAACTTAAGTCTGACTGTATTTCGGTAGTTTCGTTAATCGGTGCTAATTATTATTATTAATATTTATTAAAGACACTTTACCACTTATGTGGCATTCGCGTCTGGCAAACGTATCGGTGATAATGATGTTCAGAACATCCGAGATGTTCTGAAAAGATAAAAAAAAAAATCCATTTTTGCTGGACGAAAGTTGTTCTAGTTTAATCAAAAATTTAGTTCAGTCACTCAAAATAACTGAGAGGGAAACATCTAACAAACATATAAATGAAGAAATAAAAAAAAATGTACAAAATACTTTGAAACGTGAAAATTTTTGTCGTTTGTCTTTCGACAAGTTTTTCCTAAACCTTTTCCTCGTATTTCATCTTAATATATACGGATATTCTAAACATTCACAATAAGGCTAAAATGCGTCAAAAACTGAACAGTATTGTGCGTCTGTGTAGCACATTTTCTTTCATCGTAATAAATCTCTAGGTATAACGATATTAGGATCGTGTTATAAAAAGCACTTGTGATATCACTCTGGTTAGTCTTTGAAATTAATGTGCTTATTTCTATACGATTTCTGTGAAAATAATCTGTCGTACTTACAAGAGGTGAATAAAATGCTGAACTATCTACTCCGATGCTCGGGTAAGGGTTCTGCTCGGTTGAAGGATAGGGAGTACCATACACACCAACACTACCGGTTGGTATCCGGGAGTAGCTGGACAGTGCTAACCGGGCTGAATCATATTGGCAGGAGCATACGGTTTGTCCTGATACAGGATCGGTCATAATAGGCCTGCCATTCTCACAGCAGGAGGTTGCCGGTGGCGCATTATTTGAGGTTTGTGAGACAGCCCCGGGGCTTAAGGCACCTGATGGCGCGCCTGTTGCTGAACCACCCGGGCTCAATGATGGAGCATTCGTGGCCGAGATTGGTGACTGTGAACTGGCGGTTGTCGTCTGTCCACCACCAACCAACAACTGCAAAGAAAAATAAAACCAAAATGAAACCTTTTAATCAACCTGCACAAGCTCAGTCAAAAGTAAGCAGTCTATAAGCCTAATTTCTCTGCCACAAAAACCACAATCCGCTTCAAATTAAATAATTTATTGTCATCAACTCCGTAGATCGTATTATCCCACTTGACTTGAACACACCTCCGCGATCTCTCCAAACCCCCTTCAAAACCACACCTCGACTCACACCCGCTTGTAATAATCACTTCAAGTGTTAATAGGGTATCGGGATGCTTCGTTGGCATAGCCCCCTCGTTCGGCCTATCTCAATGTAAACCAAAAACTCAAACAAACACGCATAACTGGATATCGGAAAAGCTATGCGCCAAACAACTGTAACATTTCGTTTCAATTTTAGCACTTTGGAGCATTAAAATTGAATGAAAATGTCACTTTGTTTATCTTTCGTAGACGCCATGATTCTTCGGCTTAGTGGGTAGTCTATACACATGATCATAAATTGCATGATTTTTGAACATTTCGAATTGACTTTTCAATAACTGAACATTTGATGCGACGGTTAAAGATGCTATTTTGAACTTGTGTATTTGTTTTAAACGAATAATAACTATTTTACAAATTTAATGTGGGCCGAATATTGAGGACATTTTTTTCACTATGTACCCAAATCTTGGCCCATCAGTAAAGTGACGTCAAAAAAAGGTTAAAAAGACGTCAACAACATTTCTAGCATAAGAACCAGAAAGAACGAACAGGAAGAAAGACTTTGTGTACGGTGATTGTAAAAATATAACACAATAATAGGGTTGCGTTGTTTTCGTTACTAGATTAAGAAAGAACTTTAGTTAAAGTGATTCATTTATAGTTTTTTGAAAATTTGGCTCCGAAAATGTAATTTAAAGTATGATTGGTGAACAAACAGAGATAATACTTCAGCAGAAATATTGAAAAAATGAGATAATAAGTGGTTCTAGTGCATGAAAAGCAATAGGCCAACGTTGTATCCACTAATAGGCCAATTTTTGTACCATAGACCAACGTTGCATACCATCGCATCGAATCTTTTCAGCTTAATTAAGTAAATTCTTGAATATTTACGTTAGTTTACTTCCAATTGGTGAAACATGCATTGCCTAGAGTGTGTAATAGGGTCAACATATTATTTCTAGTACTATTAATTCATGAGTTATGGTCAAAATTGTCAAGGCGGCTTGCAAATTAGGCCAAGGAATGGTACACATACCCTATATCGTCAAATATTGTCTTTTCATCTTTCATCACCACCATCATCATCACCATCGACAGCCTTCGCTCTCAGCCAAATTACCTTTGATTCACTCTATTTCCCCAAAACATTGCCAGGCGGAGGAAAACAAAAGCAAAAAGAAACTGACAACCAACGCAACAAGCTAAATAAATAATGAATCTAATGGCCGGTTTTGAAGAGTCAACCGGCTTCTTTGGGATCTGACCTTCTTTTCGGATGTCTTCCCCGGCCACCCTGAGTTTGTGAGCTGTTGGCTTTGTCTTAGCCCAGTAGGGGAACTGCGGGCATAACGCCCCCCGGGGGCAAAACGCCTTCACGCGATTTCATCATATTGTGGAGGTTTTCGTTAGATGCAAACAAACTAGAACTCAAACTGAGCAGGTTAAGCCCAAGAACGGCTACTATTGTCGAAAGAAAAGCGTGAAAAACGACGATTTTCCACATTTCGAAAGATTCCCTAATTTGCAGCGCGCAGAAATTAAGACATTGCGCGCTGATTATATGGAATCAACCCATGGAACTACCACGCGCCTCCTACTCCTTCATTTGCTGCTGGGAAGAGGTCCATGGAGCCCCTTGGTATTTCACAACAAGTCAAAGCGGGAAATGCCAGCGGGCGTTTTGCCTCACCCAAAAAGGCGTTTTGCCTCCTGCAGTTTTCCGGCACCTAAAAAGTAACACTTTTTTGAATTGTTTATTTGAATGGGAAATTTTGTGGGTACGCGGTCCAAAAGTTGAAGTCTCTTAGGTAATGGAGTAAACTGTTCTCCAAGGCAGAATACGACTTTAAAATAAGCTTCATTTGAGGTTTATGACCACATATGCTTAGCCGGGGCGTTATGCCCCTCTTTCCCCTACTTGCAGGCAGCCAGCTTGCCTGGGCACACGGTGTTGATTATTTACGTTTGTTGGTCTATCCCCCGAAAAGAAGGGAAATAAGGCAGGCGACTTATCGTATCATCTTCTGGATACCAGAGGGAATCAGCCGGGTCGAAACCTCAAAAATAAACGGGCATATGGTAGGAGAGTGAGAGAGACAGAGAGCGGGACGGAACACGGTCTGTGAGTGAATGAGACGTCTTTTGAAAGGCATTGACAGCACGCCGACAGCCATGAGACAGCCGAAGCGGAACGATCCCCTCTCGGCGAAGATGACAACATACAAACATATCAAATTACGCGCGCGATGATAGAACGTATAGTCAATTTGATTTTAATATTTGTCATATAATATGTTAATTTACAGTTAAATGAGATTAAAGGATTTCGGCTTTGCGTTGATGTTCGTTTTCGACGATTAGTCGCATGAATGCGGGAAAACTGACGTAATGTTGTCGTTTTGAAGATGTTGTTTAAGGGCAGGTGGGTTTATTCAGTGTAATATATATTTTAAAATCAATTGAATATTCACCACCCCTAGGGCTGGTTCTATTAGTGCGGAATGATTTAATTGATTGTTTTAGATTTAACGGAGTCCTTTATAACATAGTTTTATTAATGACAAGAAAATCGTTTATGACAAACATAAGTTTGATGCAAAATAACATTGCGCTGCATATAAAGTTTAGTGGGTACACGCAACCAGAGATTGACCGATTCGATACAGTGTAATGAAGAAACTTTACGTCAGTCAATGCAGCAGAGGACGGAAATGATCCAACTCCCACACTGAGGGTAGTTAGGGATACCATTCACCAGCTCACAAAGTAGCTGGCAAGGACGGTTTTGCAGCCCATTAAGACGACGGAACCATAAAAGTTGGCCACCTGCCTGCAACGGATGATAGTCAGGGTCTGGGAAACCGAACAGCTACCGGAGAACTGGATGGAAGGGAAACTTTGTCCACTCTCTAGAAAATCGACCATTTATAATGTGAGAACTTCCGTCACCTAAAACGAGTGAGTACGTGGAAAATTGTCAAAGTTGTCAATTCTGTGCTCATAAATGTACTTTTGTAACTCCGCACAATAAAATTAGTTTGACACTTGCCGGTTCAGTATATTTCTTTACTAAATCAAAGAGTTGTATTGTGGTTCATAATGCAACTTATTTCCTTATGAACTATAATAGTTATTTATGTAACGAGTTGCAAAAATTGATTTATGCAATTCAGTATCATAATTTATATTTTATCTAACTCATTTTGGTATCATAATGGCTATTTTTTCCGAACTGGTTCATTATGCAACTGAAATGAGTTGCATAATGAAAAATAGTTGTATAATGTTCATAATGCAACTTATTTGAGTTGCATTATGAATATTATGCAACCCAAATGAGTTGCATTATAAAAAAATCATTGCATAAAATTTTGTAATGAGCTCGTTGCAAAACTCGTTTTTTTTCAGCACTCCTCGTATTTATCCAACTCGGCGAGCCTCGTTGGATAAATGTACGACTCGTGCTGAAAAAATCAACTTTTTGCAACTCGTCACATAAATAACTATTTTTCAGCACGAGTCGTACATTTATCGAACGAGGCTTGCCGAGTTGGATGAATACGAAGAGTGTTGAAAAAATCGAGATTTGCAATGAGTTAAATACAAAATTTTATGCAATGATTTTTTCATAATGCAACCCATTTGAGTTGAATAATGTACATAATGCAACTCAAATGAGTTGCATTATGAACATTATACAACTATTTTTCATTATGCAACTCATTTCAGTTGCATAATGAGCCAGTTCGGAAAAATTGGCAATTATGATACCAAAATGAGTTATATAAAATGTAAATTATGATACTGAATTTCATAATTTCTATTTCACACTATTCATTTCAGTATCATAATGGCTAACTTTTCCGTACCGTTTCATAATGCAACTAAAATGAGTTGCACAATGAAAAATAGTTGCAACTCATTTGAGTTGCATTATGAACATTATGCAACTCAAATGAGTTGCATTATGAAAAAAAAACATTGCATAAAATTTTGTATGGAACTCGTTGCAAAACTCGACTTTTTCAGCATTCTTCGTATTTATCCAACTCGGCAAGCCTCGTTGGATAAATGTACGACTCGTGCTGAAAAAATCAACTTTTTGCAACTCTAAATAACTATTTTGCAAAATAATTGAGCAACTCTTTTTCATTATGCAATTAATTTAAGTTTCATAATGAACCTGGTTGAAACGTAGGGTATTATCATACTGAAATAAGTTGTATAAAATAAGCATTTTGATGCTAAATTGGATAAGAAGATAATACAAATGTAAGGTCTGTTTGCATCGATTTCAAACGTATCAAATCTCTTAGTACAGCTACAATAACGTAAAGGGATGCAAATATATGTATTTAAACATTACATTTTTAACAGAATTTTAAATATCACGGCACACCCCCCGAAACACCCAGTTTACAGCCACATGTGTACACATAATAACGCTACTTATTATAATGTCTCACACAAGGAGGCTTGAACAGCTTCTTATTACTCGTTCTACTCACCTTTCAGCTCATTCTTTATCTTCCAGCGCCGATTTGTCGCTCACGGGGGTTGAGGATGGTGAGGGTGGTGATGGGAGTTTCAAGCCAAGACAGGAAAAAACGGGGGAGGAAGCACAAAGCGATAGGATTAACATTTAATTCCATTCTCCTTCTCGTGTCACATGAGATGCTTTATAGCTTTTAATTATGTCTGAAGATGTCGCTTTTAATAATACACACATTAGCTCCTGCTGCCGACCAATATGTGCGTACCCACCAGAGGAACGGAATGGAGAAAGTAGAGACATTTCTGTAGGGTATATGTATCAGTAATGTCGCAGGGTTTCTTCCATTGGAATGAATATGCTATTTGATAAAACATTTTCTTATGAATTCACATTAGAGAGCTTATGGTAACTTCTAACTAAGAGCTATTTTTTACCATATTCTTTATTAGCAAATCATATCCTACGAAAGACACAGCAATTTCTTGTCAAAAAGGATTCAAATTCAGTCGTTTTCATTATGCTCGAAAGATTTCATTGAAAAAAAAATCTGTAAAGCTTGCCTTAGGTGCCGAAAGTCTACGAGGGGAGGAGGAGGGTGTCTGAGATGACCAAAAATTGGTTTATGAACAGCCCGGCGTTTTTGATATTTGGAAATCATTTCGTAAATGGTTCATGAAGTACGAAGTAAATAATTGTAAAACATAGAAATATTTAAAAAAAAACTATTGGGCCGATGCTTGGTGCTCTTGCTTGCTCATGTACCCTAGAATAAGCACTTGCTAAGGAAATCAACTCTCGTCGTGCGAAGGGAAGAGAAATCATTTTTTTTATAAAAACAAAGTCAACCCATGAAATTTAATAAGATGTGGTTGGCAAAGAAGGAAGGATATTGAATGATTAGCCTTTCTTATAATACTAGTCAAGAGCTACTGTGGTTTTTGGAATAGAACCTGCTTATTAACCTGCTGGAATTTGTTAGTTCTCAATTGTTAGCAAAGGGCTTCAAAGTCGTTCATGGAAGACGAAGCGCTATACAGAGAGAAAAATACTACACTATAGATTTTTAAAACAGCCTAATTTTATTCTTTTTTCACCATTTTTTCACAATGACGACACTCTAAGTCAAAGGGAATCAATAAGAGTTAAAATTTGAAAGATACTGGGTCAACCGGAAACCGAACCAATACCCCTTCATCGAGATCTGGATCTGACCCTGTTTTGGTAACTGCGCGTAATTTATCTGAGCTTTGCCGTAGTAATATAGAATACATTAACTCCCTTCGGCATGTGGAATAAATCTCCAACGTACACTGAAAATCGTTCCCAATCCTAAGTGCTTCTCACCTGTTATAGCATATAGAACTCTAAAGATTGCATTCCCCATTAGGCGATAAATGGAAGCCAATAGGGCAGCAAACAGCCGTTGAAGTTCCAATCGTAGCTACTAATTAAGCTTGATTCGTTCCCTCTTGGTACCGACAATGTGCATGGGTCCACAAATCTTGAAAGTAAGAGGAGTGCGCTGCCTCTCTGAGTGATCGTGGAAAATGGAATAGTTATGTTTGCTTAGGCACCTTCAGCCAAGATCCCTTCCTAGACCTTTTCAGTAGTTTCAATCTTGTTACTTGCTGAACGGCGTGGTTAATTCTACGGAGAGGTATATATTTCTAAGCAGCGCAAAAATTCCATGCTTTGGTTGTCATGGTTTTTGTTCCACAGATGAAGCTAGAAGCTACCGCACCGCGCTTTGGCCATTTATTGGAGATCGTTGTAGTGGGCGGCAAATCACGTAGAACGAATCAACAAAGCAGGCCACCACAATCGAAAAATCATCACGCTCCATAAAGTAAGCGAAAAAGTGCAAATTAAAATGCAAATCAATTTAGCATGGCCGACTACACCGCACCGCGCGGTGCGTAACAATTAGCGGAAATTTGTAATTAGAATTTAGTCAAACAAACAAAAGTAAAACGGCCGGAACGAAATAACCCTCCCAAGATGTTTTTCCGAGCATCGACGTCTTCTGGTTCGCCTCCTTTGGTTTGTTTGGTTTTGTTTTTATGGCCACATTTTCTCCCCGGGTCAACTTCCATCGGTGGTGAAACGGCTCTTCTGTGCAGAAAATCGCCTGAGAAGGAGCAGGGACTTTTACAGCGCTTTTGGACTCATTTTAATGACGTCTTAAACAGAATTAATTTTGTGATTTATCTTACTGCTGTTTTTGTTCTCCTCAATGGCCATTTGCTTATTGCACTTCACGAACCATAAAGGCCCAATTAGAAATTCATTCTTTATGTTCACTGAAATGTAGAACATTTTTCTTGTGGTTGTAGGTCATCCTTTTGCATGAGTTATTGTTTTCGTCTCGAGATCATAAAACTAAAATTTTGCGATCAACTCTTCTCATCTATAAAGGGTTTAACCTTCACAACAAACCACGCGTTATCGCTTGAAAATCATACTTCAGAAGGCATTGATTTTATTTGCGTTTAATATCTCTATTTGGCTTAATTAAATAAACCCAAAGTAAATATTTACCCTATCCTCTTCATCGATGATGATTATTGCTGGTACTATTATAGTTCTGTTTAATGAACCTCAGCTTTTACTACAGTTATACGACTGCGTTTTATGATTTATTACCGGCAGGGTACGAGTAAACAAAGCTCCCACCGCTTGCCAGTTTCGGTCGCACTTTGAAACTATTTAGTGCGTTTAATAGTTCATCATCATCGACATATACTTACCCTGACTGTCGACTATCAGCACATGCTCGGTTTCTCCTCCCCGCTAGTTTCAGTGAAAGCGTAGAATAATGATCATTACTGTCTCTTAACGAGCCGCTAGGTGAACGTGTTTAGCTCATGCGTACCCATATTGACATATATTCTTAAATTGTCCCCTCCCTAGTGTCAACACAATACCGAACAAAACTGGCTAACCCTAGAGCCTTTATCTTTACGACTCAAGCCATTATCCTGACAATTTAAGTACCTTAGTCCACGCACTTCGGTAACAGTTTCTGTCTCGTAACTCGATAAATCAAAACAAGAACAGCCCTACTTTAGCTCCCTCACAGGCCGCACTCTCAAGACCCGTTCCATCATAAATAATTAAGATAGCCGCAGCCAACTTCCGCCACGTTGTCAACGTCGTTCCAGGCGGGGACACTTTTACTCGCCGTGGTAATTAGCGCAGAGCGAAGAAAGCTGGAATAAGCGCTAAATTCCTCACGGTTGTGTGTGGTGACAACGTGTCAAAAACACCCCTTGAAATTTCGGTGGCCAACCCACTCCGGATGAATCAGAACCACAGAACTCCACACGCCCGTTCGCCGTAGACGGATTTTTGGAAGGTCACTCCTCCTCCGCCACTTCTTCGCGAAGCACAATCAATCATCGCCGCCGCCACTTTGGCAGCCAGTCAGTCGTCCTCCTCTCCGGAAGGGGCGGCTAATGTGCGTGCCATGAGGTAACCGGTCGGTATTCGCTCCACACAACAGCGGAATGGTAATCACTTATAAGGCTGGAACGAGTTGTGTTTCACTACGCTTAATAATTGCAACGCCTAATAGGAGTGATTGAAGTGACCAAAAAGGACCAATTAATTTCCGTGTAACCATGTTTCTGCGTGTGAACAGCTTTTTCATGCATACGTTATTTTTGTTCTCGAAAATTATCATAACTAATTGATGCAATGTTGGCTGCAAACCACAAATATTGTTTAGTTTTAAAAAATACTGATCTTAAACTTGGTAAAATTTTATCCTGCTCTTGCACAGAAATTCGCCTGCCTATTATAATCCAAATGATAGTTTTGACGAACGATGGCGCAGTAGGGTAAGGTGGGGTGTTCATCAAAGATTCTCTGAAGTCAAGGCATGACTTCGTTTTAAATCATTAAATTTTTCTAGGAATAGTTTCGAGAGACCTTTTTATTGACACATAATAAAATCCCAAGTAACATTTTAAGTTTTAAAATGTTCTATAAGCAGTTTTCATGACAAATTTAGCCAATAAAGCTAACTATTTCATTACAACCTTCTGAAAACCGCTATAAAAACGCCTTTCAACCAAGTGGACCACACTTATTGAGGTTTTCAAAGAAACATTATGAGCAACAATAAGAACGCAACAAAACCAACATGGTGTTCATTTTTTTTTCGAACAACTTTGACGTTCAGTATTCATTCAATTGAACAAGAAAAGGTAAACAAACTAGCGTTCTCATCGAAACCATCATGGAATCGATGTTCCACAATAATTCTAAGCTGATATTCGTAATAATATGTGCGTTTCCGTAGTAAGAAAGAGTAAGAGAAACGAATTTTACCGTGAAAGTTGTTAAAATAGGCGCGCCTCAAAAAAAATTTTTTGCAGAAAATTTTCATTCGAGAAAAATGACAAATGATTTTTGTATTCACCTGATCCCCCATAAACTTTTATTTAGCCTGCATTAATGTAGATGAATTTATTAAGGTATGTATCATTCTGACGAAATTATTGATTTTGCGCTGGGAAAAAGTTACAAATTTCAATATGGCAGCAGAAACTTCCCAGAAAAAAGTGCGTTTGGCGATAAACCTATCAACTCTTTATCAGAGCCCGTATAAGTGTAATCGGTCGTGTTATTACCATATTTAGCTTGTACCCGAGCAGAAAAGAATATCAACAAAATAACATATCGAGGTATTTACCTTAAATAACATTAAACCTCGATATGCCCTTCATTAGGTGGACATAAGAGGCAAAATAACAAAAATGAATACCATAATGTTGTATAGGGTAAAAGGGTATAATGCGCCCCACCGGGGCAAAACGCCCCCTTCATTTTCTAGCGATTCAAGCGCTTTTCGCATGCGTGATCGATTAGAAATCTCAAATATTGAAGAATAATTGCCTTCAAGCTGGTCCATTAGTGGATTGGTACAGAAAAACAATAAAAATATCAAAAAGTCTGAAATCGAGGCTTTTGGCGTAATATTTTACCTTTTGTAAGCTGACTTCATTGTAAACGAAGCTAGTTCTGTTCGCTTGTGTTACTTTGCAACTTTTATGCAGTTAAACACTCGTTGAAAGACCCTCCTAGGATAAGCATGTGGTGGAATTATCCCCTGAGACAGTTTTATCACGGGGCTGGACGTTTTTCTTTTGATGGGGCGTATTGCCCCGTTTGTTTTTAAATGGCAAATTTTGGAACGTCTTCGAAAAACGTTTCACAGATTCCATAGCCACCTCTCCAAAGGCAAAGTTCGCATGCAACACTTCACTAGCTTTAGTAACAACGATTTGCAGTGAACAATAGATGGAATAAGGCACCAGTTTCAGATATATTGCCATTTCTGCGGTGTCAGGCCATTCGGCCGAAGGTCATTAGGCCGAAGGCCATTCGGCCGAAGGTCATTAGGCCGAATGGTCATTAGGCCGAATGGTCATTAGGCCGAATGGTCATCAGGCCGAATGGTCATTGGGTCTTCTTCTTGCCGTTACGTCCCCACTGAGACAAAGCCTGCTTCTCAGCTTAGTGTTCTATGAACACTTCCACAGTTATTAACTGAGAGCTTCCTCTGCATATGACCATTTTGCATGTGTGTATCGTGTGACAGGCACGAAGATACTTTATTGATGCTGAATCTACTGATATTTTACCCATGAATTTTTCCTTTTTTTAAATATAGGCTGTTGTTTCTAGTATCATTGCTAAAATAGTTTTTGGCGCTGAAACTGTTGATATTTAATTAATAAATTTTTCCTCCTTTAAAACATAGGCTATTCTTTCTAGTTTCATTGTTAAACTAGTTTTTGGCAAAAATTGTTGGAAAAGGTAAAATCAACAGCTAACTTTCAATTTGTCCTGATGACCATTCGGCCTAATGACCTTCGGCCTAATGGCCTTCGGCCTAATGGCCTTCGGCCTAATGACCCAGCATCATTTCTGCTTAGGGGGGGGGGGGGCATATTATACCTGTTTACCCTAAGTAACACCTGAAAAAAAATAACAAGGTTTGTTATTTCAATAATGAATGCATACCATAAATTTCAAGTGCTCTATTTGTTTTCCAGAATGTATGAAATAACAAAGTAATAACATGCCTTGCTATTCAATTGATCATTTTTCGATAGCTTTATGATGTAATAACAAATCTTGTTATTCAGCTATTTCCCCAGCTAATTCAACAATACCACATCAATACCTAACTATACTCAAATATCTCCATTTGTTATTGTGGTGCTCTCAAAACATTCCGTAGAATAATATAGCAATACCAATTTGAAGTTTTAGAGCACAGGTTGCTCTTTGCACGGTATTTGTAAGGTATGCCCTTCTGCTCGGGTAATAAGCCGACTTCTGGTTTCCACTACTCTTTATGAGATGGCGCTCAGATCGACCATAAACAGCACTTCACTATCGTCGGCTATGAATGGCCAATATATGAAAATAGTAATATTTGAACGGCTTCAAATTGATCATATTTTATTGAAAGGATATTTATTAGAGATGAAATTATGAAAAAGGCGTATTATGAACCAACGAATACTTCAATATATTATGCATTTGAGTCATGGTTAGGGATGGCGATAGTTTTAGCCACCTAATATGACATAGTGCATTTTTCGGCATGAAATCCACGCAGTGAATACCCTTGCAAGAATGAGTGTAATCAGTCAGTATCCACTGACACTGAGGAAGATTACAAGTGGTAGTCGAAATACGCGTATCTGTCAAAGGATAAGCAACATAGGGCGGAATTAAAAAGTACGAAACTGATTACACTCATTCGAAGAGGGTATTCTGCTTAGAGGGTTCGAAAAGTCGGTACAAGATCACTCTTGCAAGGTTCGTTTTAAAGAGCTCTTGAAAACCGCCATAAAACCTTTTATAAATCAAACAGGTTGCTTCATGATTGATTCGTATGAAATTTGTATTCGTATTTGAATTTGTATTTATAGGACGCTTTTAGTATTCAATAAAACTTATACCGATGGCATTACCGACGACCGTTATAAATCTATCATAAAAATAAAATAAATTCAATCAGCTCTGAAAATGTTACTTGAGAATGTATGTTTATATAGTGCACAGAGGTTCCACATAGGTTTTTTTTTTCATCTGTATTAAGGAGATTTTTAACCCTAGGCTAGTTCATCTCGGGACCCACGTTTTACATTCCTTCCGAAGGAAGAACCCACATTTTGTGAGTTTGTCGGGAGTGGGATTCGATCCCAGGTTCTCGGCGTGATAGTCAAGTGCTCTAACCATCACACCAGGTCCCCTCCTCTTCCACATAGGTAAAACATGTGATTAGAGGTAATCTACAGCTCAATGAACTCAAGGTCTGACTTTAACCAGGCCATCAAGGGTACTCAGTAATCTATTCGAAGAGTTCACTTACTCCTGTTCGGTAAAATATTGGTATCTGTAGCTAACCGTTGTTTTCCACGTGCAAATAGCTCTTTTTGCAGTCCATCTACATTTCTTTCGGGTTGATTAACGAAATGTGAAAATTTGATGCACTTTTGAACTTTTTTTTTGAAAATGTTTTCTTTCTGGATCATTACATTTGTCTCTTGCATCTTATTCATATACCCAAAACACGAAACCCTTCCAAAAAATGTGATACGCCTTTCCTACCAATCATTGCATGAAAACTAAACTGGAAATGCGATTAACGAACTTCAACAAGCTCTACTAGCTAACATCAGTTTGGCTTCCAGTGCTACCGTTTGACATCATTGTCCGCCTTTTTGAAAACGACAATCTATAAATAGTGCAAAGAATGATAGGCTAGCCATTGAACTATAGAGGAAGAATCTCTTGCTGGCGGAGATGGGCAGGGATATATTGTCGTCGCGGTTGAAACCCGAAGTTTCTCCACACCCGGGAATTAGTGCACTGGACAGTGGCCCTGGCCCTCTATCCAGCGCACTGCATCCGACGTACGTCCGACACACGGTTTAGGAGAAAACCCCGATTTTCGCTTGTCAAAAATCCGATTTTCAACTGTACGAACAATAAATGTCAAAGCGAAAAAGTAAGCAGTTTTACATATAGATAAAAACTACTGAACCGAACCGATGATGATATTTAAGGATAAATCACCACTTATCATGCCTCACTTGGAGAACTTACAGACAAAATTTCAGACATTTAGATGAGCTAACAACAAAGTAATAGCCTAAACATTTTTTTAAATATATGCTCAAGGTTTCCAAAATTACATTTTATTGTATCTACAATCTTTGCGTCAATACTAAACCGATTTTGATGATATTTTATGGTACATTAGTCACATAATATGTTATTTCTGGTTAAAAAAATCAGCTAATTTTCAAAAGTTGTAGTATCTGGGACCATTTGGGCAGAGGGACCTATTTTGGGCACTTGTTGCTATAACTCAGTCAATTTTAATCCAATTGACGTGAATTTCTGGTCGTATCTGATCGTGTTCCAAAAATCAAGTCAACCGATTGAAAAATTGACTGAGTTTAGCAACAAGTGCCCAAAATAGGCCCCCCTGTCCAAATAGTCCCAGAACCTACATCATTTTGTGTGTCTCACTTTTTTCGAGTTCAGTTTTAACATCTAGATTTTTTTTGATGGATTCGGAAAATCAATCACAAATTAACTCAACAATTTGACTCAAAGTGTTCATATTTTTTCATGGTTTGTGCTGAAAGTTGTATTTCTACAAAAAGGACTTCAAGATGTCCAAGCATCATAACTGCATATAATTGTCATTTATGTATGCCCATTTGCATTTTGATCACGAGAAGACGTTTCTTGTAAGGACTGCATCGTTAATTATGAGTACACCTTAAAATTGCTGTATTTCAAAATGTTTTATTTATTTTGTAAATTAAATTCAATTACATTGTTCATTGACCATCAGAAAAGCCCATGACATGATTGTATATTTAATTTTTCGTGGATCTTGCCACCTCTTCTTGGCGTGCTTCATAAGGTTTTGGACAACCGTTCCGACGATGGTTTTGCATACGTTGACCCAGTTTTTCTTGAATTTTGTGACGTCTTCTGCTCCTCTATCCTTTTTCCGTAGTTTCCCTTTCATCAAAGTTAACTATTTCTCAATGGCCCTTATTTACGGGCAATTTAGAGGATTCATTGCCTTTTCCACAAATTGAACATTGTTTACTTCATACCTGAGTAAGAAATAGGGATGTAGTACCGGTAGTACCGGTACCGAAAATACCGGTATTACCGACCAAATTTTGGTACCGAAATACCGGTACTGACTGAGCCTTGGTACCGGTACTTTCGGTACCGTGAAATCTCTCCCGAAGTGCTGTAATCTGGTCATTAGTATAGCCAATATGCAATGCCAATAAACGAAAACATTTGAAACCAAGTGCTTTGTCAAACAAACATATATGCAACCTTTCTGAAAATCCTGGATATCATAGCAATGATCGATTTAATGAACGTTGAATTTTGGATATGAATTCACTAGCTTGAAATAAAACTCGTTAGATTAGGGTTTCTTGTTATTTCTTATGTTTTTAGAATCCGTTGATAGCCTCATCAAGGAAAAATAAGTTAAACCTTCTTCTATTTTCACCTTGCAGCTATCTATCTGATTTAGGTATAGTTGTTCTTGTTTCATTTCAGACTGACCGAGATACTGCCTATGAAACTGCGTAGAAGCTAAAGAATAGCTCCAAAAACAGTATTCAAACAACTAATTTATTTCTATATTTTTTGTCTATCTATATTTTTTTAAACTTAGCATTTTGTTTAGCTTATATGCAGTGCCGGATTTGGGCTTCGGGGGGCCCGGGGCAAACCCTATAAAGTGGGCCCCAAGAGCAAGATTTTGAAGATTTATAAACTTTTTTTTTCAATGTTGTGTATTATTGGTATATTTATATTTTTAATGTTTTTTTTTGTTCATTCAAATTATTATTTATCATGTATTTTGCATTGTTTTCAATGATAAAGAAAAAAGTTACGAACACTTATTTTAAAATGTTTCCAAAAACATGCATTCAAATTTACAGCATAAATGTCATCTTATTCAAATAGGCATTACATATATTTTAAACATTTATTCGAATTCATAAGATTTATGCAAATTCTAGGACTTAGCGATCATTTTAACACCTAGGAATGCAGAGAAATTTTCATTACCATTACAATACATATTTTTCGTGTATTTCAAGATGCAGATTGAACAAAGTTAGTAGCCCAGGGTTGATTGATTGATTTGTCTTTATTAAAGAGACTTTCATCCCTTGGCTGGTTCGTCTTTCGAGTAGCCCAGGGAGCAATTTTAGCAATAAATTCTAAAACAACAGTGAAACAGATGCGTAAAACCACTGTTCCGAGATGTTTCTGGAAACTGGATTTTCAAAACTCTCCCGATTTTTTTAAGAATCTTTATCTTCTATTTCTCATGATAACATCTGTCCTCAATGAACTTGTGCAGATGGATATTAAGAAGTAGTTTTCAGAATATGATCGCATAATCAACAGACTGATGAACAAGTATTGTTTGCGTTACTCCGAAAAACTTAATCTTTTAACGCACTCTGTTTAGAGACGCTTTTGTGCAGTAGTTTTCACATAAATAAGTTTTTCTTCTGAATTCAAAGAAAACTTTCTAAGGGTTTACAAAAACAATAAAACAAAAACTTCGTGTGATTTTGCTACAATCAAGCATTTAAACCAATCCCTCAAAATAGTAATTCTGGGAAATACACTGAAATCCTAAACAATTGAATTGATAAGTAATTGAAATATTGTTTTTCTGCTTAATCGAGAGATCAAAGTTTTATTGCTTCAAAACATAAATTGACAAAACAGTTTTATGATTTTATAATTGCTGCTCATACCGAAAAATAAAGAAATCCCACAAAAACTTTGAATCCAATCTGCAAATAGTTCCAATACTTCACAATTATGAAATTTTGGATTTCGATTTCAGATTATGAAACAATCTGAATACCCATAAAGCACCTAATTATAACAACTCTAGGACATACAATAAATATAATCGTCTTTGATGTGCATTTTTATGAATTCGTTGAACAAAATATACAGTGCTTATGGATTCTTGGGGGGCCCCCCTAATCGGGGGGCCCGGGGCACTTGCCCCCTTTGCCCCCCCTTAAATCCGGGCCTGCTTATATGACTTCCTTGAAAATCGGAATTCACAAATAACTGGTAAATTGTGGATTTCTAGTGCAAAATAGATTATTCTTTATTTTAGTGAAAAATTTCCCAGTACCGGTATTTTACCGGTACTACCGGTACTGTCAGCCCCAGTACCGAAATACCGGTACTCATCAAAAGTGGTCGGTACTGCGACCCCTAGTAAGAAACGCTGCACCACGCCCAGCTAGATCCAAGGTGGTAGCCCCATCAGCGTGGTCGTCCCAGTGTTGGTTGGGACGTTAAACAGAACTGGCACGATGGCCCTCCGGCGAGACAGGAGTGTTGGCGTAGGCCCAATAAGCCACCCGTAAAAATCCCCATTGCGAATAACATAGGAGAAAATACGACTCGATACAATCGGCAAAGACCCACGCGACGAAATAAGGACTATGATTGGAAACTTGGAACATGGAATTGCAAGTCACTAGGTTTCGCAGGATGTGACAGGATAATCTACGACAAACTACATCCCCGCAACTTCGACATCGTGGCGTTGCAGGAACTTTGTTGGACTGGACAGAAAGTGTGGAAAAGCGGGCATCGAGCGGCTACCTTCTACCAAAGCTGTGGCACCAGCAATGAACTGGGAACAGGATTTATAGTGTTGGGCAAGATGCGACAACGTGTGATCGGGTGGCAGCCGATCAACGCAAGGATGTGCATGTTGAGAGTTAAGGGCCGTTTCTTCAACTACAGCATCATCAACGTCCACTGCCCACACGAAGGGAGACCCGATGACGAGAAAGAAGCGTTCTACGCGCAGTTAGAGCAAACATACGATGGTTGCTCGCCGCGTGACGTGAAAATCGTTGTCGGCGACATGAACGCGCAGGTAGGAAGGGAGGAAATGTACAGACCGGTAATCGGGCGAAACAGCCTGCATGCCGTATCGAATGATAACGGCCAGCGATGCGTAAACTTTGCAGCCTCCCGTGGTATGGTAGTCCGAAGCACCTTCTTCCCCCGCAAAGATATCCACAAAGCCACCTGGAGATCACCCGACCACCAAACAGAAAACCAAATCGACCACGTTCTAATCGACGGTAAATTCTTCTCGGATATAACCAACGTCCGCACATACCGCAGTGCGAATATAGATTCGGATCACTACTTAGTCGCTGTATGCATGCGTTCAAAACTTTCGACAGTTATCACCACGCGTCGAAGTCGAACGCCGCGGCTCAACATCGAGCAACTTCGTAACGTAGAAGTGGCTCAAGACTACGCGCAGCAGTTAGCAGTGGCCCTACCAACGGAAGAGCAGCTTGGCGCAGCTACACTTGAAGATGGCTGGAGGGACATTCGATCTGCCATAGGTAGTACCACGGCTACAGCACTAGGCTTCGCGACTCCGAATCACAGAAACGACTGGTACGACGGCGAATGTGAACAGTTGAAAAACGAGAAGAATGCAGCATGGGCGAGAATGCTGCAACACCGTACGAGAGCGAATGAGGCACGTTACAAACAGGCGCGGAACAGGCAGAACTCAGTCTTCCGGATGAAGAAGCGCCAGCAGGAAGAACGAGATCGCGAAGCGACGGAAGAGCTGTACCGCGCTAAGGACACACGAAAGTTCTACGAGAAGCTGAACCGCTCGCGCAGAGGCTTTGTGCCACAAGCCGACATGTGCCGAGATAATCACGGGAATATTCTCACGAGCGAGCGTGAGGTGGTCGAGAGGTGGCGACAGCATTACGATGAGCACCTCAATGGCGAAGTTGCAAGTACCGAAGGTGGCGTGGTAACAGATCTAGGAGTATGTGCACAGGACGAAAGACTTCCGGCCCCTGACCTTCAAGAGATTGAGGAGGAGGTTGGCCGGTTGAAAAACAACAAAGCCGCTGGAGCAGATCAACTACCAAGCGAGCTTCTAAAATACGGTGGAGAAGCACTGGTGAGAGCACTACACTGGGTCATTACCAAGATTTGGGAGGAGGAAGTATTACCGGAGGAATGGATGGAAGGTATCGTGTGTCCCATCTACAACAAGGGCGACAAGTTGGATTGCGGAAACTACCGCGCGATCACACTACTGAGCGCTGCCTACAAGATACTCTCCCAAATTTTATGCCGCCGTCTATCACCGATTGCAAGAGAGTTCGTGGGGCAATATCAGGCTGGATTCATGGGTGAACGCGCTACAACGGACCAGATGTTCGCCATCCGCCAGGTGTTGCAGAAATGCCGCGAATACAACGTGCCCACACATCACTTGTTCATCGATTTCAAATCGGCGTATGATACAATCGATCGAGAACAGCTATGGCAGATTATGCACGAATACGGATTCCCGGATAAACTGATACGGTTGATCAAGGCGACGATGGATCGAGTGATGTGCGTAGTTCGAGTATCAGGGACACTCTCGAGTCCCTTCGAATCTCGCAGAGGGTTACGGCAAGGTGATGGTCTTTCGTGCTTGCTGTTCAACATTGCTTTGGAGGGTGTAATAAGAAGAGCGGGGATAAACACGAGTGGGACGATTTTCACGAAGTCCGTTCAGCTGCTTGGTTTCGCCGATGATATTGATATTATTGCTCGTAAATTTGAGACGATGGCGGAAACGTACATCCGACTAAAGAGTGAAGCCAGGCGAATCGGATTAGTCATTAATGTGTCGAAGACAAAGTACATGATGGCAAAGGGCTTCAGGGAGGAATCACCGCGCCCGCCACCCCGAATTCATATCGACGGTGATGAAATCGAGGCGGTTGAAGAATTCGTGTACTTGGGCTCACTGGTGACCGACGACAACGACACCAGCAGAGAAATTCAGAGGCGCATTGTGGCAGGAAATCGTGCCTACTTTGGACTCCGCAGAACTCTACGATCGAATAAAGTTCGCCGTAACACGAAGTTAACCATCTACAAAACGTTGATTAGACCGGTCGTCCTCTATGAGCACGAAACATGGACCCTACGTGCAGAGGACCAACGCGCCCTTGGAGTTTTCGAACGGAAGGTGTTGCGTACCATCTACGGCGGAGTGCAGATGGAAGACGGGACCTGGAGAAGGCGAATGAACCACGAGCTGCATCAGCTGCTGGGAGAACCAACCATCGTCCATACCGCGAAAATCGGGAGGCTACGGTGGGCGGGTCACGTCATCAGGATGTCGGATAGCAACCCGACTAAAATGGTTCTCGAGAGTCATCCGACCGGTACAAGAAGACATGGAGCGCAGCGAGCTAGGTGGGTCGACCAAGTGGAGGACGATCTGCGGACCCTACGCAGAGTGCGGAACTGGAGACAAACAGCCATGGACCGAGTGGAATGGAGGCGGCTACTATGTACAGCAGAGGCCACCCCGGCCTTAGCCTGACCGGTAAGGTAAGGTTACTTCATACCTGTCAAAGGTGTCACGCGCATAGTGGCAGGATGCTAAATCCGGCCAAAGTAATGTAGGACCTTTGTGCTTTCAGATGAGTGGCAGAATATGTTTCTGGAGACATTCCTTCCGGTATATTTCGACGTTCATACCTGGGACGGTGAAGAAAGGTGACGATTTCATACCACATTGACAAATTGCTTGCCTAAGCAACACATTTTCCCATTTTTTTTTCGCAAAAAATCGATTTCTCCTAATTCGTAACATCCGTGCCATGCTTAACAGTGAAAATCTGTGCCCCTGGAAGTACCTTGTAGTCCAATTTGACATACGCTTCATCATCCATGAATATGCACATGCAATTTTTGCTCAAAACATCGTCGTACAGCTTCCAAGCTTGAGTTTTCACATAATCCGCCAGAATTTGACTGCGTTTTGGACATTTCTGTTTTGGGTAGGTCTTCGGGGAATTACGCTCCTTGGCGCGTTGAACCATACCAACAGTCGTTTCACACTTTTTTGCTTAATCTCTAATGGATATCTCCTATTTTCCTTCAACGATTTTGCAAGTTTTGCTGTCCAAATTTGGCTTGGACGCACCTGTTTTTTGCCGCGTCCGGGTAAGTCTTTCAGTGTGTTATGCATACCGAATCGTTTGATAGCATTTTGGACAACAAAAACACTAACACATTCAATTTTTGCTAATTTTCTTAGCGATGATCATTTTTCCTTGCAGTGCCTGGTCACAATCTATTTTCGCTTCTCCTCCGTAAACTCTCGCATTGTTCCACTTGAGGAAAAACTTTAACTTTTAATGAAGGTTATCGTTTGTTTACAACGTTAGCAACACATAGACACAAATCAGTTAACAAAAAAAGGCATAGTCTTTTTAATACAGAGCCTCAAAGGTGTACTCATAATTAACGATACAGTCCTTACGATAGTAAACAAAGAATGAATAAATAAAGAATCTAAAGTTTATATACCATAAACTTTATAGTTCGACAATTTTTCAAATCATGTCCTCACAGATTGCGCAATATCGCCCGTGAAAAACCGTAATCTCTATCATTATGGTCCCCAAACACAATGTAGCAAATGCTTCTGTTTCCAGTCAATTCCGCCTCCATTCGTTAGTAGGCATCTGAAGTACATCATCTTGCGTTCAAACGATGAGAAAACCTGTGCAAACTTCAGCCCGGTTAAAATTGACCATAATTTGCATCACAAATTTTCACCTCACACTACTGTCTCGCCAAACTGGACATTAAATCGCAAAAATAACAGTGATCGTCTGGAGCTAAAGAGTTTTATAATATCATCATAAACATAACGATAATGATAATACCGAAAAAAAAAAAGAATATGCCTTCTGTACCCCTGAGGGCATTTCGAACATTGGCCCGTCAATATCGTAGCTTTGTTTGAAACATGAGATCGGTCATAAAAACGATAAAAAATCTACCACTACCAACACATTCTGGTACCATTTTTTTTCCTTCAGCAATGGAAGATGCATCTTAATTCAAGTAGCCACCGAAATTCCATTCAGCTTCAGCTGCACACCAAACGGTGAGCATATTAAATTAAGCTGAACCAAACTTTCGACCGATTTTAACCCCAGAAACCAGAAAGGGTTTCCATTTCATTGTTTTTTGAGAAGCCCAACAACGAGCAAGTTGGGCAAATGCAAAAACAAAAAAAAAATCGACGGCCAGATTTTATCAGTCTCCAGGCAGTTGTCCATAAGACCGATGTTCGCGTTGAGTAGCAAACCATCGGTGAAAACCAAAAAAATGGCTTTCAATACTCGCTCTAGGCCTTTTCTGTCTCTGCTCCATGGCCGGGAACTCATCGACTGACGAAGTCAGCAGTAGTGCGCCTCGCCGTTGTGCTATATTTATGAATTAAAATGCATTTTCATACGGGCAGCAATGTTATCAGCTCATATCTTCATAAGACGTGCAAGTAGTGACGGTTATAAGCGCTCATATAAAAATGACTAGAATACGTATCATTTTCAGGTTCGGTTTCCTGCTCTTTCTTCGCGAAGAGGTGATGTGTTTTTTTTCCTGTCGCGATGACGAAGGCTTGCTGCAGCGTGATCGATGCGAGAGTAAATGTATCATGCTTCGATGACTACAGGATACGTTAGTGGAAAATTGGAAAATTTGAACATATATTTTTATAGAATTGAAATTTGGCGTAGGTGACAACTTTAGCAGTAAATTATGAATGTAATGCAACATTTTCTTCGACATTATTATTAAAAAGGGTTTTTGCTCTGGAAACAAAAAAACGGTTGTAGGTCATTTCCCAGAATCCCATTCCCCAGAATGCCGTTCCCCAGAATGCGACATTTCCCAGAAAGCCGTTCCCCAGAATGACCCATTCCCCAGAAAGCCATTCCCCATAAAGCCATTCCCCAGAACCGTTTCCATTTTTATTTTCAAATTGGTTTCGTGACAAAATTTGAGTAACCCTGATACGGTAGGTTGAGCAGTACTAAGCTTACTAAGCACTAGTAATTGGCTACATATACCATTACTTAATTGATTGGTGACTTGTAATAGTAGCTGCTGACTTCATCTGAGATTATCCCTTTTTTTTAAATTGACGGTTCTTTCTAGTTGGTTTGTTGGAGAGATCTTTGGCGTCCAAACTGCTTACCTTTATATAAGAGATTGTTCCTTCTTATCATCAAAGGCTGTTCTTTCTAGTTGCACTATTATCAAACATGGTTAGAAGGAAAAAGATGACGGACTCTAATTTTTTTTTTCGTTCTCGGCGACACACTGTGCATGCTACACTACCGCCATCTGTTGAGCGTCCAAATTGCTAACTCAAATCACACTAAAACAGGGCAGCACGAAATTGCGTCGAGTAAACCCAATTCTACTTTTTTTGTATATGTCTTAATAATGCAAACAAAGTTATTTTAATGTATCGGATTTATATGACATGTGAAAGTAGAATGAATAGTATGCAATTTTCCACTAATTATTTTTGAATGCACATTGGAATAGTTACATGTATGGTTGCATCCTCCCAAGAAATTTTGAAGGGAATTTGGTCACAAGGGTAAAATCCAGTGTCTGGCATCCGAAAACTTTCAAAAAGGCATTTGACAACTTGATTTACACAAATATAATCGCATTCATAATATTTGAAGTAGAAATATTTTTACATTTTTTTCGTGTTATCGAACAATGGAATATATCGTTCGCACGAGTGTTGAATTTTCGTGAAGCCACCACTGCTTGATAAACGTAAACATGATTAATCCCCCCATGACTCCAAAAGTTTTCTCTTGATCAAAATTTTTCCATTTCTAATATTCGGTGGAAATTTTAATGTATCGTCGTTGCAAAATAAACTACAATGCACTAATAACAATTTTTAAAAGGTACCTTGATTTCCACGTGACCTAGTGCACTTTGTCATGTCTTGTTTGACTTATTCATAAAAAAAATATTGTTGCAATACTTTTCTGTCGTGTGAAATCGAATAAGAACAGTAGCTGTTGGAGCTGTGACAACTCGATGGAAATATTTTGACAGCGATAAATGGAGATATCTGGACAACCGCTTTGGTTCTATTCGCAGGATCCAGCTAAACTGTAACTGTCGCAGAGTATCGGAGTAGTTTGGCGAATATACAGTTGAACTTTTCATCTATGTATATGTTTTGCTTTTTCTAAAAATGCGCTGTTTTGTCTCCGATTGGTCCAAACTACATTTTTGCAGCCTAGTGTCCTTTCGGCCTTATTATTTTTCAGTTTATGGAATATTTATCCTAATGAGCCACCATCTTTTTTTTTTCATTTTTCATAACACTGGTATATAATTCAACTTCAAGCAAAAATATGCAACTCTACAAGTAAACGTACTGCTGAAATAGTTATTCCGAGGTGCGTCCAATAGAATGGCTGACTTTTTTCATCTGAAATTTGCCTTCTTAAAATGTTCTTTTGGGATGTTTTGGAATTAAAATTTCCTTTTTATTGGATGTTATTCAAAGTTGAATGATAAAATGACTGACATTAGTTACCACTCTTATAGAAATACAATTTCTTTAAGTAAAGTTGCCGCATTTTTGTTCTTAACTCAATATTCATTTAATGAATTTTGATATACACTGAAGAAGGTATCATTATATGAAAACCATTTCCATTTGAAGGATATCTCATTAAACGATTTTCAATTTTCCAGGTTGGAAGAATTTAAACCACGCTGAAGTGTTCTGGTCTTCCGCTGGAGTTCGATCAAATCACCTAGAGCTTTAAAACTAACAATTCACCTGAGTTCCCATGGAACTACTGATTCTCATATTTTTCTGGGGAATGTCCCATTCTGGGGAATAATTTTCTGGGGAATGTCCCATTCTGGGGAATGGACTTCTGGGGATTGGGTCATTCTGGGGAATTCCATTCTGGGGAATGTCGTTCTGGGGAGTGGGTTTCTGGGGAATGACATACAATCAAAAAAAAAAAACTTGTTCGATGGTATATATTGTCAAAACCGTTGTTTGTCGTCTATGATTTTATAAAAGCGTTTATCGTCAAAGAAGTCGATTGTTCTCCAGTATGGGTTATTCCTTGCTATCATTAGCCCGGAGCGGTCGCGTCGTGTACTGAGTACACGCACCATGAAAAAAGCACGCTTGTGGTATACAGCATGAGTGTAATCTGGCTGAGGGTGGTCGAAGACGCGACTGCTCGAGGGTTAAGGGTTATCAGGCTTCTAATCGTTTTGACATGGTACACATGGAGTAAATGAATCTTTTTTATCGCAATTTCTTCCTGATATCCATCCAATCATTGTTTTAATTAAAAACAGCCTCATCGATTTTCAAATGCAATTTGAAAGTGATAGTGCTTCAGCAGAAAAAATAAAAAAAAGAAAAGAAGTGGTACTAGCGCTTGAAAAGCAATAATCCAACGTAGTAGCCACTTATAAGCAAACTTTTGTACCTTAGTGTGGGTAAAATTGGCTGGTTTTATTTAACCTGCTACAAAACAAATACTTGTTGTGTCTTAAACGCCGAATCATTATGTGTTTTCTTAGTTACAATGAACGAACCTGCGTTTATTGTGGTGTATGTTCAGATATTAACAAAGTTCTCGAGATTTCGTGAAACCAGTTACCTAGTTCTAGTATTTCAGGGACGATTTGAAGATATATCGATAACCGATCACACAGCAAAATGTTTTCGGACTCGTCTCAGATTCCATTAATTGCACTATTTCAAGAAATTTTGAAGTTCTTTCAGGTTTTCGAGAAAATAAACGGAGAAAAAATTCTGCTAACACCTGGCATCCATGTACACAAAAGACATTTTCTATGTCCACGTTCGTTGTGGGGATCTAACCCAAGACTCCCTGTTCACAAGATGGACGCATCATTCCTTCCATCTGTGAATCCATTTTGAGAATTTTGACTTATAAAAAAGCTAAAAATCTCAAACTAAGGTATTTTAGCAATGCATAAACAAATGCGAAAACTTTTCAAATCGATTACTTTTCGACACAACCTGTAGCAACAACAGTTTGTATTGATAGCGCACTGACTGACTTCCATACGCCAACCCGCCAAATTCAGTGCGACTGACAACCGTGGACAACTTAACGCATCGGCATCGTACGCCAGCCAGCCTCAAGAGGAGGTGAGCAAAAAAAAACTCGGTCGAATGGGGAAAGAGCGAGTAAACCAGAACACAATCCCAGTCATACATTATAAATGTAAGATAAATTTGTTGAGATAAATCGTTTTATTGACAATTTATTGAAATATTTTGATAACATTCAATGATAATGATATCATTTTTTGATGTGATGAAAGTTTTATAAGTATTTTTTCTCATCTCTTGGTCGCTGTACCGAAAGAGATATTGATGTTATCCCTCGAGCACTAGATTTATATTTATGAACGCACTGCGACGATATGCTCCGGTTTTGCAGACTGGTTTTTGAGGACATGGGAATGATTTATCGTCTGCCTTGTACCTTCTGTCATCTCTGTCTCTCCTATTTTGTTTCTCTTCTGGCATGAAAAAAAAAAAACTGAAAACGTTTTTACCTCCAAACTCCTCCTTATCTCAGGGGCTGTCCATCTCTCCTTCCTGTTAAGTGAGTTTATTTCAGTGGCCTCCTAGCAGGTCGCTGGAACACTCCGATCGATAACGACCGAGAAGCATAATTTCTTTTGGGTTTTTAGATCACATCTCGGCGCTTCACATAATGCCTCGAGGCCATGATCCAGAACGTTCCTCGTTTCACCTGTCCTTCGTCAAGTTCAATTAGCCAGGGTCAAATAGTGAGACGAACAAATTCCTCCTCTAATCGATTCTTACTAAATTTGTCCCACTTTAGACCCATTTCGATCACAATCCAAGCTCCACGCTAATACGCCTTACTGCACATTGGAACGCCCTTATTGACGTGCCAAATGTGTCTCGAAAATATCCTAAAAACCGTCATGAAAAATTTGAATTTTACTCCCATAAATATTTACATAATTTTCTACTGCCGTCATCGCTCTTATTAATGCTTTTTCGGTTGAAGCTGTTTATAATAACAACAATAAATTTCGGCGAATATTGTTATTACTACCATCGCGTCCGACGGCGATTTTTCGCTCGCCGACGTCGACGCTCTTCAACCGGCCTTCGAGAATGCAACAGCCAGCCAGCCTGCCACGGAAAACGCATTGGGCGCAAGACACCGACCTAACCGTGGTTGAATTTATGGGCTCCAATCGCCGAAGCCTCGAGCAGGTTTCGATCAATCAGTTCGAGAACCCTTCTTGCATGGATAGAGAAACATAGTAGCCCATTCACGGTTCGACCTGGTTCGGCGATATGCTGATCCAAGCAGCCCTGTCAGATGTTTTCGCACTTTACCTCATCACCTCTTTTCTTAGATTCTACTTCGATGCGCCATCCGAGCGGATAAATCATAATAAATAATAAATTACATTAATTGAGATATAAATATTACTATCGACAAATGGATAATTCATCATTTTGTTGCACTGCGCCTCGCACTCTCTCGCCCGCCCGCCGCGTGTTGCTTGCGACCGTATCGATTACCATGGCCGGCCAGACGCAGACGTGTGGAGTTAACTCTTCGAAGTGTCTTAAATTAAAGGCGCTTCGGATCCGGCTGAAACGAAGAATACCCATCCTATCTCCGCACCGCACAATGACTCGCACCTTTCGGAATAAATCCCTTCACACGAACGCACGTGCTTCTGAGTCACTTCCTGCGGCGCTTGTGTAGCACGTACGCACTGTCCTGTCGTCGGAAGGTTAGCATAATCGATATTGAGCATGAGCTGCGATACCAACTTCCGATTCGTTAGCTCACGACTTTACCTCTACATAGCCTTTGATATTTTCATTCTCACGACAATCGTTCACCACGGTATAGTTTTGACCTTAATAGAAATGCCATCGCTATTTCCAACAAAATCAATTTTGTTCTGTCTTTTCACATAGGGGATGTTTATTTTATTACCGTACGGGTTTGGGCCGAAGGGTCTCAGATTTTCATAAAACTTTTTCCACAGGCAGGGCTCATAGATATATGAACAAAAAAATTGAGAAATATTCAGGATCGCCTATTTTCCCGGAAAACTCAGGTGGATTTTTTTTGTTTTCCCCTGACACTACTTACTTTGAAAAATCATAACTCAAGAGCGAAGCATCGTAGAAACAAAGTTTTTTTTAAAGAAATGAAAGCAAATTTTCTCAAAAATCTAAAAAAAAATATGAACTGGCAAAAGTTTCTACAGTTGAGCAAATTCGTAAAGAAAAGCCGGAAAGACTATACCCGAACTCGTGGAAAATTTTCAAATATTTTTGAGGAGATTATTTCATAAGCTTTAATCGCTGAAATTTTTGGAATGCTTTTTTTCGTTTTTGAGTTATGGCCAAATTGTTTAAAAATGTTCAAATGTGCCATATAAGCCTGTTTTTGAAAAATCATTACTCAAGAACGAAGCATCGTAGAAACAAAAATTTTAATGAAAATGAAAGCAAATTTTCTCAGCAATCCAAAAAAATAATAAATGGAAAAAATTCTCCACAAAATTTTCCACCGTTGAGAAAATTCAAGAATGTTTTTTTCTGTATTAACGACATTTTTGGCCCTAGGCTAGTTCATCTCGGGACCCACGCTGTACTTCCCTTCCGAAGGAAGGGAGTGGGATTCGATCTGAGGTCCACAATACTCTTTCGAGTAGCGTAACACATACTCAGAGGGCCAATACTTGTTTAAAAATAAATAACATGTAAAGTTTGCTTTAACAAGAGAGTAATTAAAAAAGATCAAAAATTGTGATGAAGACAGAAATAATAAATTTAAAAGTTTCCATAAATAATTCGAAATTTGCGAATAAATAAATAGGGGTGGAAACAATAATAAACTATAAAAGTTCCATAAACAAATAAAAAAGTGCATAAATAAATCAAAACTTCCCTTAAACAATTGATTTTCAAGCAATAAAACATGTCAGAAATTCCACAAATAAATCAACAATTTCAATTAAAAAACTATATTTTTTCCAACCAAACTTTTCGAACATACTACATTATAGAACTATGATAGAAAGACTAAAACTCAATCGCTTGCTGTCCAAACTCGCTAACGCTCGTCGGACTTTCAAAAGGGATAACATCTCTGGTCGCATTCTACCGGGCAAATTATCGGATCTGTGGATTGCCTAGAATCGAATCGACGCAGTTACGGCGCGTCGAATTTCGGAAACTTCGGCGGCCTTCTGCCGCCTAAGTTCCTCAATCCTCTATGCGGTTTCGCCACATGGTTCGGCCGATACTTTTAGCTAGAATTGCATTCAAGTTAATTGCGCATTATTTGGTATTTATGGCTAAATTTGCAATAGCTTTTTTGGTGTTTATCAATTGGGAATTATTAAACTATTTTTGAAAAAACCAAATTTATTTATGGAAAATCTAACTTTTTTGGTGGAAAAATGTAGTTATTTATTGCAAATATTAAACTATTCATGGGAATTTCGACATTTTTTATTAGCATTAGCATTAGCATTAGCATTAAGCGAGTCGCACAAATTCGTAGGTGGTACAGTCCTAGACCGCTGTTATGAGGGTTGCCTCCTTCCCATCCGAACCAAAGCACAAAGATTTGGGACTAATCTCTGACTCTTAGACAAGACTGACGCAATCCTCCAATGGTTGAGCACTGTCCTGGCCACGTCCTTGCGACTGCTGAGGAATGGGAAAGGATGGTTAGTTTTGGACACCTATGAAAAATGTAGACAACTCTACGATCTCTCAGGCCTAGGTGTCACGGGAATTTGGGTGTTGTTAGTGGAAGGGTAAACTCCAAAGGATACCTTGGTTAACGTTCAGGCACACCATCGTTAGACTGCTTCGATTCAGTTGTCTGCCCAATTCATCCAGGTTTCCTAGTCATCTTGTTGGCATTTGGTTGAATTACTAGATTCTGCGGTTGATAATCTGAAATATAAAATAATATTAACATCGTACGTCAAATAAGCTACATATTAGTGATACGCTCGCCACAGTTACATATTTTTAAAATATTATTTATATCGTACGATACATTTACCTGAATCCTGCTGAAATAAAATGTTAATTAGCAGTACATTGAAACACAAATACTACAAAACACAAGGAAAATAGCATCAAACTTTGATCTTGGAATATTTAAAAATACGGTAAATATCAAGATCAAAATTTGATTTGGTAGATCTTACACCGCAACGCACCATTCTAAGGTGATCTACCCACGTTACGGGGAGGGAATTTCGACATTTTTTATTGCTCGAAAATCAATTATTTATGGGAAATTTTGATTTATTTATGCACTTTTTGATTTGTTTATGGAAATTTTGTTGTTTATTATTGCTCCCACCCTTACTTCTTTATTGGCAACTTCTGATTTTGTTATGGAAAATGATCACTTTTTTATGAGTCGTTTATATTTTAGCCTTTGATGAATGTTACCCCGGACTACAGTATTCAGTTAGATATTTGAAAAACGGAATCATATTCTCCAATAGTCTAATATCTTGCGGTTATTTGCTTCTTTTAAATCAATGCGGTAGGAATTGATCAAAAATGATTAAAATTCGGGAAAGCCAAATGCGTTCCAAAACTAGCTTTTCAGAGGCAATGACGCTTTGGGGTAAAATTGTACTGAACAAACCTACCTAGTAGCTTTGCTTCCTTGTAATTTGCCTTGGCTACAATTGACGTGTTCGTCATCAATATCAGTGCTGACGCGATTCAACTTTGTGCGCGCAAAATCATGATTGCCCCCGAAAAAGACGCATTTGGCTTTCCCGAATTTTAATAATTTCTGCTCAATTCGTAAAGCATAGATGCCAAAGAGGCATATAAGTAACCATAAGACATTATAGAATATGATGCCGATTCAGAATATCCAACTTAGTAAGTATAGGGTGTTCCAGAAAAAATTCTATCAAAAATACTACTTTATTCTACTATTTTCATTTGTTTATTCTACTTTTCATTGGTATTTTTGTTCAGAGAACTTGTTGCAGACAAGTATATCTTTCGATTTGTGCCAAAAGAATTGTTTTCTCGAACAGGTTTTAGTTTTGTTATGATTATTTAAAGTTCGAAAATAGTCAAACAAACAAAACTAATTTGATGCACCTCTTAATTTTAGTGGATTTGCAGGGTTGTTACAAAAAGGGTGGAAGAAAATCCGCGCTAAATCCGCACGAACAAACTTGAATCCGCGCCAAATCCGCGCGATTCTGGAAATAAATTCGCGTCGAATCCGCGGGAGTGTGAAGATAAATTTGTGTTTTTTTCTTACATTACGTTATTGAAGAAATCCATTAAATCCAAACTGTAATAGATTAGTTAAGTACTGGATGAAGAATTAACTTTTGATTAGTAAATCAACGCAAATCATCGTGATTATTTTAAGCTTTCTGCAAGTGCGTTTGGAGACGTTTCGGCAAAACTCTCGTTATATTTTCTCAAAAACATTCCTTGAGATCCATTGGTCGATTTTTGATAAAAAATCGTAAGACAAAATCTCAAGGGAAGCATGTCAAGGACTAGGAACTGGATTCGTGGGAAAAAACTGGAGAAATTTTAAAGATGTGATGAAAAAAAAACATCTTTGAAATAAACAGAATGAAACGGGGAGACTTACTTTAAGTATTTCTGAATATTTTTAGCAACAGTATCCAATACAATTTTTTTAAAGAATTTTTAAAACTAGCATGAGTTTGAGAAGGATACTCATGAAGAATTCTTAAAAGATCGATTCGAAAAAAAAATGAATAATGCCTTAGTAGTTATTGAATAAATCTTCAGTGAGCATTTTTCTAAGGAGAATACAAGGAGGAACCTGAGAAAACTTCTTGAAAATGAGTAATCATTGGAAAAATCCTATTAGTACAATGTTGATTTTTTTTTTTTCAAGATTTACTTGCTTGAGTCCTTTGAAATTCCTATAGGGTTTTTTCTGGATTTTTTAGGAGTTCCTCCAAGAATTCCTGCAGTATATATCCAGGAATGCCTGCAGAGATTACCCAGATTTTTTTAACCCAAGTTTTCACTAACAATTTTTGCAATATAAAAGCCTTTTTAAAAAAAATCCTCCAGGATTCCCCACAACAGATTATGTACTTTTAAAATTTAGTTAATTCGGTAATTCGGGCAAACAATTATCGGAACTACTCTTCCGGCTTCTGATGGATGAAATCCCTGAAAACAAATTTGTTTTTTTTTGTGAAACTGGTATCCTTAGAAAATTTATTATAACCGCAATGGAAATCTTGGCGGAATTGTGCGCAACTTCTTAAGAGAAATACTTTGAAGGGCGGATGAAAATTGTAAAAATATGTCGTAAATCAAAACGAAAACTTGTTCCAAATTATTCACTAGCACACAGTGCCTTCTCTAACACATTTACCCGCTCCAAAATCCGTTCAAAGAAGCACGTTTTTTGTGCGACCTCACTGTCATCTTTATAGAGGAACTTACGTAATTTCGGCAGTTTTGTTCTCTTCGTCATGGAGGATTTTTGAAACCTGCCGAACTCAGAGTTGGTCTCAAATCTTTCCCAACCATATGCCCAAATTTCAGGTTATTTGGACCACAAAAACCCCCTATGACGAAGAGAACAAACCTGCCGATAATATGCTTCGTCACTCTATATAAAAAATGCACTGGCATACGTGGGACTACGCATAACTCGTGAACGAAACGTCCGATTCGAGTCATCTTCATGACTTGGATTTGGACTTGGTACATTAGACAACGCAGTAGGCATGACAACGCAGTAGGCATGACAACGCTTGCCGGGGACAGCTAGTTTAACATATTTTCAAGTTATATCGACTACCAGTGATGCCAAATGCATTTAAACATCTAAACCTGTCATCAATTTAAACAAATACATTTCATAATTTTATAATCAAATGTCGATAATCATTCAAATATTTCCCTAAACATTCTACAAAAATCAATTCCGCGCCAAATCTGCGCGAGGGCCAAATTCCATGGATAAATCCGCGCCAAATCCGCGAAAATCGCAAAATCCGCGAAATTCGCGAAATCCGCGCTGTTGTAACAACCCTGGATTTGGCTGAAATTTTAACAAGTTACTTCTTTTCGGATGCCAATTAAAATATAGGGGTGGACTTGAAAATAAGAGAATATTTCAAAAAAAAAATTGACAGGTCTAGTGTACAGAGTTTGAAATAAAAATAATAATAATAATGTCAAAAACAGTTCACATTATCGCCGGGACGGACGAGGGCGGTAAGGGTAGTAAGATCTAATTTCTTTCGACTTCTTTTATTTATTTGTTAAAGTTTTTTCTGATTAATTATTTGTACACGATATTGTTGTATTACCATCTATTGGAAGCCGATTCAGTTTTGGACGCTTTCTAAGTTGGTAATGAGAATAATAAAACGCTTGCAAAGCCAGGTGCATGTTATTGTAGATAGTAGCAAAATCTACAATAGCAATGGATATACTCATCTTTTTTACTCCATCTTTTCAACTAAGCTGTGGCCCATATTTCACCCCTCCCACGCATTTCATCAGTCCTTTTCAATTGCCTAATGGGGACTGAAGGCACTGACTGTTCCAAAAGTGGTTACGCCGTTTTTGAAATGCTGGATCCCGAATATACCCGTCATTACCGCATCAAGTATAAAGTAGGGAAACCCAATTATCAGCGAAATCATTACCCAAATCGTTTAAAACACCTTTAATATTTTGACAATGCAGAAGAAATTCTCCCAAACTTTACTTTTCACTCAAATGAAACCCCCACTTGAAATCAAAATTCCCGAGAGTAAGAAGTTGGAAATTTTTGAAATGATTTATTATGTTTCTGTTAACAGTCCTCCACCCATGCTTCCCTTGGTGTCACCTCGACCTCAGCTTCGACATAGTGCTCAAGAACTTCTCTCAACTCACGCAAAAGGCACACGAACGGCAAACGCAAACCAAAGACGACGACGGCGACGCACGGATGGTCCTTGGACTGCCGCCTGTCCTGCCGTTATCACAAATTCATATTTTTCGGGAATCATCATCAATATTATCACCGTGAGGCCGCTCTCGAAGCGCACTGACTGTTTTCTTTGGAAATGTGCCATTCCGCTCAAAGTGGAAACCGTTGCGTCTCCTTCCATTCCTCGGAGCCTGGCTTTCGCAAATAAGTGGCAGCAAGTTGTCTCAAACGGTTTTCAAGAAGTACATAAATTCTGGTCCCGGGCAGCAGCTTTCTGAAGCTCCACTTGGCACAGAATTCGAGCTATTCGGAGACTCTTTTTCTGTTGTCGAGGTTGGAAACGGCGCTCTGCATCGGCGATCCAAGCCTCGCAAGCACCCCGCTCATCGGACCAAATAGGGCTCAACGTGGCGTTTCTTAAAATCGCCATAAAAAGTAGACGAAATTTGTGAAACCACTTATTAAGGGCCGTCTGCGGTCATTATGAAATTATAAATTCATAATTCGGAATGTTGAGACGACGTTTAAAATTTTTACAACCCTATTAAAACTGCATACGGGCAGTGTCTCTGAAGGATGGGGACACCAAGACATCAAGAAAATCTGGAATGCATAGAGCGAATATGACGGAAGAGGATCTTTATGAATCGTCCGTCCAGAATCGAAGGCTATTGAGCATAAGTGTGATTCCAGGGAGAGGGCTGAGATGGGATAGAAGGAATGAGGAACTGAGGAGAGGTGAAAAAATGATAGCAAGCTGCGAGAATCAGGCAAGCTGAAAAATATGAATAAAACAAATATGAATCCGTCTCATGAATTAATAATTCATAATGTTATAAAAATGTTGAAGTTGATGTTAATAATTTATAAAGCGACTACCCAGTACGTGCAACGTTTTCTTCTGAAATGTGTGCTACGACAAGTGATACTCCGAGGAGCTTCTATTGATGGATTGCCTAATGGTTTTATGTGTTGACCATATTTGGGCGGCCCGGGCAGATGGAGAGCAAAAACTGACTTAATTTTCATAGGAATGCCGTGATTAAGAGCAATAGTGCCATGTAGTGCAATATATCAGAAGCGCCAAAAGCAATGTTTCCTCACAGGTTGACTACTTTTGGAGACACTGTGATTATCACCCGTTACGCTTACCACTCAATCAATAGAGCAGTTGAAATATAATGTGAATGCGAACACAAGGATTGGATATATTTTTAAGGGTAGGTAATTATTTTCTTTTTTTTATTTCCTGGTGCTATGGATAAGACGATTTTTTTTTTAAATGTTGGATTTCCTAGAAAAAGATGTTTTTGTATAAATATGAAGAGTTAAGCATTGTATTATGAATGACAGTAATGAACATGTATATACTCCAAGAAACAAGAAGGCTGCATATGAAATGTATATTCCCCATACGCATAATACTCAACGTCGTCTAAGATACTGAATTGTGACAGCTTCGTTAAAAGAGTATATGACGAGATATTTTAACATCTCTGAATCTCCCTGGATTATGTCTTGATAACAAAATTATCTGTTCAAGAATCGTCATCAGGTTTTTTTAATGTAATAAATAAATTTTGTTATCTTTTAATTTATTACTGTAGTTCATGCGGTCTATCAGGTGACAAATCTTATCATACCAGTGAACGGCATACAATTAACATATTGTAAGTCATTTGTTGACCAAAAGTTCATTGTTAGGGGTATAGACCAACTTTTCGAATGATGATAACAGTGTTTCTTTAAACAAATTGCCATTGGAAACTTTCACATTTCTCTTCGGCAAAGACAATTTCGAAGTGTTTTTAATAATATTCTTCATATTATTATATTTCTCTTGATTAAATCTCACTGTCTTATACTTTATGTCTGTTTTTGAACCTTCCATTTTTATGTGTATATCGTGTGGCAGGCACGAAGATACTCTATACCAAAAGAAGTCAAGGAAATTTTCTTTACGAAAAGTTTTGAATACCCACGCTTTTACAGCAGCGGTTATACGGGTCCACAGTTTCTGTAAATTTTAATGTAGTCACCAGTATTGATCATAGCGATCTCGGTTTCATTTCGCATTCACCTCAGGCCGTGAGCAAACGACAGATGATTATAAACTGGAAGTTGCACTCTCTCTCTGAAGGGTCTGTTTTGTGTCTTTCTCGGACTTCTGACACACTGAATTCAGCTGAAGGAATTCTTCGTGAGTGGCGAAACATGAAAAGCTTAAGAGAAAAAAAAATGAAAATAAATTCAATTAGAACATATTTCTGATATGTCACATTTTTCATTTTCCGTAACGCGCCAAGAGAGCATCTTTATTCCCTGAGCTGTTGAGCTGAGTTTTTCCGTGTGCCCTTCATCCTTCGCATGGCTCATTTCGTCTTAAATTATAATTAATTAATGAGATTTTTTTGTCCCCTTGTACAGTGTAAGAGGAGTTGGATGGGCGAAAATACACACGTAGCTGGTACGCATCACCGTCATCGTCTTGTGCGTTATTTGATTAGAGTGGTCCAAATTTTAAGATTCTCGCGCAGTAAACAGCACTCACACAAGCCACTCAAAGATTCAGATCCACTCTAATGACACCGCAGTATCGCACCGAAGGAACGGCACAGATATGACATACAACACACAATGGATGCTACGTTCTGACGAAACAAGCAAGGCGGGCTACGAAAACAAGATCCACAATGGTGATGATGATGTTACAGGTCGAAAATCCAGTGAGCAGTCGTCATCTTCATTCCCGGTCCCAAAGTAAGTCAGAAATTGGGTGCAAAGATGTGTGACGCGAATAATTTCACAGTTTGAGGACAGTTTCAGTTTTTTGCTGCTAACTTTGGCGGGCTGCTTGGTCGGTTGCCTTCTAGGGAGCGCTGCTGCCTGACTGACTGACTGGTGGCAAATGAAATGATGCGACAAATTTGCACTACAGTACGCGGAAGGGAGGGATGTTTGCTTGCAGAGATGAAAGTCGCAGTCAGCGAGCTGTGGGAATTAGACTAACAAGTTGCCAAAATTGAGTCTTGGTCAAATTTGGTTCGCAACGCCGACAACGGAATCAAATATTGGCATGTGAATAATCCCATGGGAAAAAGCGATCTCTGAATGGGCACGACCTCCTGAATGTGTAAATCAATATTTGCTTTATCATACAAAATCAGAATTGAATTTTATAATCATGAAATTTGCTAAATGAACAAATGCAAAGTGCAACGCCGCTTCAGAATATTGGGAAACTACTAACACTACTTGTCTCAATGTTAAAAACAACAATGTTCAATACCGATGGTGTCACATTACGACCATTTGATTGAAATATGTACACGCAGTTCATTACCTAGAGGATTTTTCTATTGAAAATCTCAAATCCATTTGGAACACTAATTGTGTTTTTCCGTCAATTTCTGCAATGTAAACCAAATTGTAAAATAACAGTTTACCTAGAACAGGACTTTACTTGGCACAATCTTTGGACAAATAAAATTTAAAAAAAAATACAAATTACAACTGAAGTGTTTGCGTTTGGGTATCCAGAAAAGCCTTGCTGAGGATGACGGATTAGATCATGGGGTACTGGATCATTAGGTCATTTATGTAGACCGAAGTAAGTTTTAGGCTGAAGTTAAATTGTCATTATATGGAATGAGTTTAACGTCAACGACGGATAGCCTATAGTTTGGTGGTTTGACATCGCGAAGTCATAAAGAATTAAATAAGAGGGCGGCCCATCAAACTGTTTGACATGTGTACTCGTCACTGAGTCGTACGAGTTTAGCCCACCCTAAAGTTCACTTACACAGTTATTCGAGGTATCGAAATGCAATATTTTTCGTAACGCACTGTTTGTCTAAAATAGTTCGTGTTTACACATATTTTTAAATCAAATAGTGGCCCTATGGAGCGGATCTGGTGTGATTATTAAAGCACGTGACTATCACGCCGAGGACCTGGGATCGAATCCCACTCCCGACAAATTCGCAAAATGTGAATTCTTCCATCGGAAAGGAAGTGAAGCGTGGGTCCCGAGATGAACTAGCCTAGGGCTAAAAATCTCGTTAATACCGATAAAAAGTTTGCTTAGAAATTAGTTGCTTGATAACAAAGAATATTTCTTCACAAATCAAATTTCAAGTTATTACAAATTACCAGTGAAGTTTTGAGATCAATTGGAGCAACATTCTTACATACTAGATTGATTGAAAAACGGCTAATGTACATTCTTAATTTCTTCCGGTACTGTAGGTAAGTCTCCAGAAAATCTTCCAGAAAATTCTATTAGGGTTTCCGCTATAGAATGTTCGATTTAGTTAAGAATTGGATCTGAAATTTCACGATATTCTACATGTTTTTCTGTATGTGGTTCTTTTAAATAACAAAGCCGTGTTTTATGGTCAACCGTGAGGAGAAGATTCCGAGCCGAGGTGAGAAGTTAATTTTAAAGCTGGACTCAGGATCAAGCGACCATTTGGTTAACGACATCAGGGTATTCTCGCGGTCATCAAGATTATCCAGTCCGATCGTCATTCAAGTGGCAAAGGATGGGGAAAGTCTCGTTGCGAAGAACAAGGGAGTGATAAATGGATGCAGCAACAAAGGTGTTCCGGTCAACATCAACGACGTACTGTACACAGCGCTGTTATTGGTCGTGAACTTCCCATGACGATGAACAATGTAACGGGAGTTATACGGAATTTCATCACCCACTAATGAAAGCCAAGAGAATCTTTCTTTTCACATTTATTTCTATTCCTTTCCTGATCCCTACACTTCCTATTGTCCTTATCCTTTACGTTTGATCCACTTCACCTTACAAATTTGTCCCATCACGGAGATTCTTCTCTCTTCTTCTTCTCTTCTTCGCCCAGTTCATGGCCAGCTTTCCATCCAGCGTCGCTTCCTCCTGAAGACCACCCGATCCGGCGCTACGTGGTCGTGTGCCCTCACCGCGGACAATCTGCAAGCCATTCTTCCGACCTTTCCCCATCTCCGTAGGTTCCATCCGCTACGAAAAAACACCACTTCGTAGCTGTTCTTGAAATACGATCCAGCACTCTTAGTTTACTCGACCCGATAACATTCGTCCCAGCTGGCGAGAACCAAGCGCGTCCAACGTAGTTGCTGGTCATAGAGGAACTGACTGGTCTCCGGTACATGAGAATATGCTTGCCCTCGGCTTTGTTGGTATTTAATAAAGAGCATGAGAGACGATAATTGAGAGCAGCATCGGCACGAGTGGTCTCATTTTCGATTGGTATATCTCTGGCACACTACGAGACTCTGAGAGTAGGAAAAGACCGTTGCTATAGTAGTGCGGAGAATAACTCGATCAACTCCTTGCAGGGGATCTCAATCTCTTTAGTGGCCCTCTCTTTTGGGTAAACCTGGCGATCAGAATCTGATGATAATCTTGATGGTATTGAGATGTAGACCGCATGGCTATGAATTCACGGTTGATCGGATGACTGAGGCTGCTTTTGTGTTGATGGGTGGCGAACGAAACAGTGGTTCACGATGTGTTAACTACGGAGCATGTTATTACCGGCCTGAATGCTTAAATAATACTACCACATCAAATCTACACGTAACAACAAGTAGGCCCTTTTATCGTCACAAGACAAAACGAGCATTCACGTACTTCGTCATGTCATTTTGCAATGATCAAGCGTCATGACGGAAATTTCCAAATTGTTTTGAAATTAAAATTTTCACCTGGTCCAAGCAAATTTAGGCTAGCCGTTGTGTTTAACAGAAAGAGAGGATATACATGTATGCTTTGAAGGATTTAAACAATGACAAAATCCATGAATGCTGTAGTAATTGTCTTGTTTACAACCATGTCACGCTCCGTCATGACCGAAAAATGAGCGAATATTGTTAGCCTCTCTTGATCATTGGCTCCCGATTCGATGACATTGAGAGAGGCTCTTCTGTAAAATTCGCGTGACGACCCGTGTTGACGCTGACGCTTTCCAAGCCTGACTGTACATCCCTGATTTGAGGGACAATCTGATGTCGGTCAAGCGACTGGCGAGTGCTGGAATTTCTGTGCTGTTCGATGGACGTCAAACTGTGCTGCGGAAGGAAGGCCAAGTTATTGTTACAGCTCACCTGAACGGCAGTTTGTATGAACTAGCGGTTAGCGTCGACTCATCTACGGCGAACGTGTGCCAAGCGGAGACCAGTGGATTGTGGCATCGTCGACTCGGCCACCTCAACGAGCAAGCTATGACGAAATTGGTGCAACAGAACATGGTTGAAGGAATCAACATGAAGCCAAGACCCCTCGAATTCTGCAATCCCTGCGTCCAAGGTAAGCAATGCCGTGAACCCTTCAGCGGAACCAGGCAACGAGCGACACGGGTGCTGGAGCGAATACACTCGGACGTCTGTGGTCCGATTGATCCACCGGCGTGGGACGGTTCGCGATATTTTGTATCATTCATAGATGACTACACCCACTTTTCGGTCATCTACTTGATGAACAAGAAATCCCAAGTTTTCGAGAAGTTTTGCGAGTTTGAAGCCATGGCAACCGCAGCGACTGGGAAAGCAATATCAAGGCTCACAGTGGATCAAGGAAGAGAATATTGTTCCAACGTGCAGAAGATGTGGTACAAGGCCAAAGGTATTTAAGTCGAGCCGCCCGAGCAGAAGGGAATAGCAACAGTATAATAAAATATGTTATTTTGGCAAAATAACTGAGTAACGATGAGAGTTATTTTCATGTTATTAATATAACATATCATGTTATTAACTTGTCTGTCATAAGCGGCAAAATAACAAAAATCATAACAAAAAATGTTTCCGAAAGACCAGTTTAATAACACGTTTTGTTAGTTTTAATAACAACTTAATAATAGCGGATTTGTAAAATATTACAATAACAAATTTTGAAATCAAAACGTTATTGATATCAAAATGAAAGCAAAATGAGTTATAATATCAAAATCATAACATAGTAAGTATTTTTGAGGAATTTGTTCTAAGTGTTACGTCTGTTTGTCTGTGGCTTAAGGTTGGTAAACAAATAATCGTTTCAGGATCAACAATTGAAAAAGGCAAAATATGTTTCTCGGCAAAAAAATTAATTTTCCAAAATAGTAGGGCAATCGTAACAAAAAGTTATTTTGTTAGTTGATATATGTTACTCTAAATGATAGCGTGTGTGAACTGGGGTTCTGAAGAAGAGGTAAAAAATGTTAGTCGTAAACCACGCCTAAATCAAATGTTTGCCCTGAAATTGATGCTGACTTCAAAAACATGGACGAATCGCAACCGGCAAGAAATGATCGATTTCTATTCTTCGACTCCTCAAATCAAAGTGACAAGAAGCAAATATACTTGCCTCTTGTCATTTTAATTTGAAGAAGAGAGAGTTGAGCCATGTATGGTTGTACTTTTTGGCTATAAAACGCTAGGTTGTAATGTAATCTTGCGCCCAAGTGCAAAAAAAATCATTCAAACTTGCATCTTGTATTTTAATTTGAAGAAGAGAGAGAGAGAGTCGATGAAGAGAAATCGATCATGTTACTTTCGTCCTTATTAAAACTCAATCTAGAAATGGCTCATATAATTTTCTCATAAGTTCCTCATGGAATGCTGTGAACAACGTAAATCTCGAATGGTGTAGTTTTGATTGTAAAGCTTGTGATTGTTGTGTCAAATATTTATACAGTCTCAATTACACAATAACCCAACTAACATTTTTGCTGGATAAGAGCTTAAAAGAGCTTTCTTTCGAATGCGTTTGCTCCATAAGCTCTTATGCAGCTACTTTTGTTAGTTGGGAATAACTGAACTTGTTATACAACATAACATGTTATTGGAATAGTACTTGAAGGAAATACACAAATAGCACGATCATAACAAAATACGATTGTCCAACAAAACATGTTATGTAAAGGTAATGCCTCAATAAGTTAATAATAACATACAAAGATATAAAAACACGTTTTGTGATTTCGTAGTTATTATTTTGATATTCTCCTTTGCTCGGGCGACGATTGCATATACTCCTCAACAAAACGGCGTGGCCGAACGCTTCAATAGAACGCTCATTGAGAAGGTTCATGCCATGATGTTGGACTCCCAAACACCGAAAAACTTGTGGTCGGAAGCAGCCTACACAGGCGTGTACCTTCTTACCCGGAGCCCTACGACGAGTCTGTCGTGCAAGATGACACCAGCGGAGCTGTAGTTCGGTACGAAGCCAAACTTGGAGAAGGTACGTATATTCGGCTGTGAAGCTTTTGCGTGGATACCAATCCAATCAAGAAAGAAGCTCGATCCGAAAAGTGTAGAGGTGATCATGATGGGCTACGCACCGAATGGCTACAGACTCTGGGACCGCAAACACCGAAGAATCATCGTAGCCCGCGATGTCAAGTTTGACGAGACAAGGTTCCCTTATGCTGCTGAACCGGACGAAACGTCGCAGAAACCATTGGTGGTAGTATTCCCGGTCGAAAAAGAGGAGGAAGATGGACGTGTTCAACCTGCCGAAGTCGAGGCCGGTGATGATTTTGAAGGTGCAGATGATCAACTCTACCACGATGAAGCTCGAACCGATGATCCAACACCGTCAGCGCTCCCTTCGCATCTAGAACACTGCGAGTCCGGCGGACAAACGTTAGTGAGGCGCAGTGAATGGGAGCGCACGCTCCCCGGTAAGTTTTTGGATTACTTTGTTGGCAACGGAGCAACTTCTGGTGGTTCACTTTACACAGATATCCCTCAAACCTATGACGAGATTGCCGGACGAGAAGACAGCGAGGACTGGTTACGAGCGGTGGACAGCGAGCTCAAATCCCTAAAAGCGAACAACGTGTGGCAGCTAATGACGTGTCCAGCAGGCGTTAAACCTCTCAAGTCAAAATGGGTGTTTCGGTTGAAGGAGGACGAGAACGGCAGGCCGGTCCGGTACAAAGCCAGATTAGTAGCGAAAGGCTATCTCCAAAAGCCAGGACGAGATTTCGAGGAAACCTACGCACCAGTGGTGAGGTTGGGCACGATTCGAGCTGTTCTAGCTGTCGGAGTTCATCGCAAGTTCTACTTTCATTAAATGGACGTACGGACTGCTTTCCTGCATGGCCGTCTCTAGGAAACCATCTACATGGATGTTCCGCCCGATGTTCAAGCAAAGCCTGGTCAAGCGTGCCGGTTGATCCTTATACGGTTTGAAACAATCACCTCGATGCTGGAATGAGCGGTTCAACGAGGAGCTTCTCAAAATGGGATTTACCAGATCGAAGCATGATTATTGCATTTACGTCAAGCTGCACCCCAATGATGAGCTGATCCTTATCCTGTACGTGCGGACAATCTGATGGTTGCAGGACGGAATCTATCTTCGATTGAGAAGCTGAAGCAAGACCTGGCCAAGATTTTTGAGATGTCCGACTGTGGAGAACTTCGTCACTTCTTAGGAATCAAGATTGCCTACGATTATGAGGCGGGAGTGATGCAGCTATCGCAAGCCACAAGCATTGACCGACTAATGAAACGTTTCGGGATGAGCGAATGCAATCCGGTGAACACCGATGGAGAAAGGGTTATCACTGGAGCTGACGGGGCAACGTACCGATGAACCATACCGAGAGCTGTTAGGATCGTTGATGTACCTCATGTTGTGCGCACGGCCAGATGTTTGCTTTCCGGTTGGATACCTGGGCCGTTTCCAGCAAAACCCTGCTACTCAACATTGGAAAGCCCTGAAGCGCGTGGTTCGGTACATGCAAGGAACAAAGGACACGAAACTACTATTTCGACGGGATGCATCAAGTTCACCGTTAACCGGGTATGCGGATGCAGATTGGGCTTCGGACACGAATGACCGGAAATCGGTAAGCGGTTATCTGTTCCAAGTGTTTGGATGTTCCGTATCCTGGTGCAGTAAAAAACAGCCTACCGTAGCAACATCATCCAGCGAGGCCGAGTATGTTGCTTTAAGCATGGCTGTAACTGAAGCAATTTGGCTGCAAGGGATTTTGGAGGACCTGCAAGAAATTGCTAAGCCTGTTACCATCAACGAAGACAACAGGGGCTGTATCTGCATGGCGAAAAATCTCGAAACAAAGCGGACAAAACACATTGATATCAAGTATCATTTTCTGCGTGACCATGTGGCTTCTGGATCCCTGAATATAGAACCCATCAGTACCCAGGACCAATTAGCCGACATTTTTACCAAGCCGTTGGAGTTCTCAAGATTCAAGACTCTTCGGACTAACCTAGGATTAACTGTTTGAGAGGGGGTGTAATCAAGTAGCCAACCAGTAAGTTGTGTAACAACGCTACCCAAGAAACCCCCTAGTTACTTAAGTTGTTTATACCAAATAAATGTTCATTAGTCAATTTGCTATCGCCAAGCTAAGACGTTTTCTTCAAACCCTCCGGAGTTTTCCCGACAAGTAGCACGACTACTCTACAGCTTTATTAATGACTTTAAAATTACTATCAGTAAAAAATAATTTAAGCTGTTTTTAAATAGTTGCAAAAGTGCCTGCAAAGTTCTCATGAACTTTTTATTAAAAAAGAGTTTATTTCTCAATTACACTTAAAAACAATTCGTAACAAATAAATAACAATAAATACCATTGTTGCTTGGATCATGTTTTTTATAGTTTTCGTTTTCAATTTGAGTACAGTAGATGTTTCGGTTATCGAATGTTATTCGCTAAAACTTCAACGACTGACAGACGTCAAGCCGTGTTGGCAGAGGAAGCTCTCAATGAATAACTGAGGAAGTACTTATAGAAAACTAGCTGAAAAACAGGTTTAGCCAAGTGAGGATGTTACGACAAGAAAAAGCTGGATATAAATGTTAGCGGGAAATATAAATTCTATGGATTTTCAAAAACGAAAACTGCTTACAAATAACAACAAATATTATTGTATTTTTATTGTAACAACGATTCATTTGACGCCATTCAATTAATTGTATTTATATTGTAAGAACAATGAAAAAACATTAAGATATATTGTAATCTTTTGAAAATTACCCTAAAAATGTCTCATAAAAACACAATACATTCTATTGTTTTTTGCGAAAAAGTGTATGAAAATTTTCTCAAAATTTTATGGTTAAGATACATAACGACCACCATTTTTTATTGTAAAAGTGCCATTTACCGGGCCTGATTACGAGTGTCACTTCACGGTGAAAACCAAAAAGTGACACCGGTAATAAGGACGGTGAAAGTGATTCCCCTTTGATTAACCCACAACTTTTTCACCGTGGATTCGCAATGTGTCACCGTGATCGATTTTCACCGTGAAGTGACACTCATAATAAGGGTCACCATTCGCCGAATGGTATAGAACAATGGGGGTGATGGTGAGTGTGCCGTGTAAATTACAATATGTTTAATGGTGAATAATTTTCGAAAAAATGGTGTTGTAACAAAAAAAATTATCTTATTTTTATGATATTTTTTATCACGGCAATCTTACCTAAGAGTCAGAGATTAGTCCCAAACCTTTGTGCTTTGGATCGGACGGGCAGGAAGCGGTCTAGGACTGTACCACCCACGAATTTGTTCGAATCACTTAATGCCAATGCGAATGCTAACAATCATCCATCAATTTATAAAGTCAGTGTACTATTTATTTTACGTCAACTGGTCCTGTTAGGTTGAACGCGACATTGAAACAGGAAGCACTACTTCAACGCCTTCAACGCTCTACTGAAACCCGTCCATTATGTGATGACTAACGAAAAACTAAGATTATGTCAAAAATGAAGAGACTGAAAAATTCGTCAAGCTATACAATATCGGTCGTGAAGAGTTTACTGTATTTTTAAAATCTCTGTTTTCAGTTTCCAAACAAAATCATCCAAAATAAAATTACACCTTCGTACTTTGCATACGAATATTTTATACATATTTTCTCACATCGAAAGGGGCACAAACAATTCCACCGAATAATCCGCTACTGTAAACGAACAAAGAGCATTCCAAAAACAAAATCCTCCGGAATGAAACCCTTTCAAAAGCCTTTTCGGCCTTAAACGAATCCATACTTACATGAAAAAAATCGGCGATCTCCAAGTCGCCAACTGTCAATATTGATCTGCAATTGCAACCGCAACAGCGACTGTCTCCCGGACAAAAAAAATGTTGCTCACGTCGTCGTCCCGTTCAGCAGAGTTCCTCTCTGCTTTGGCAGGAATTCACCAGAAGAAGGCAACATGGCGCAAATACTTTTAAAATGGGAAATTACACTTTTTCACACACCTCAAACTGCGACGAAGGCGCGATCGGCATCATCGGAAGCAGCAAAACATTTAACATATTTATTTAAGGGCTGTTGCGCGTTTTGGATATGCGCCCCATTTATGGACCCATCGTTGCGTTGCGTGGCGTTACTGCGGTTGGCTGGGCTGGCCAAGCCAGGATGACATCATGTGTCAAACCCATCAGGACAAGTGCCCATTGATGACGAGACGAGTCGATCAAAAATCAATGAGTTTGGCGCGCTGACGCCAGCGGAATTGGCATCTATCTCAAAGCAAGAGTCTCTCGGTATGTCATCTTGGTGTAACACATTAACCTTGACTGAGATGGCATGGTTAGATTGCTTATTGGTCTCGACGGTATGGGATCCAGATGACCAGTACGCAGGTAGAGATTTGGCGTTTGTTGTTTATGTATTTTAGCTATTAACCAAAGAATAGGTAACACACTGTTACAAAAAATAAAATAAAATTATTTATCTAAAATCTGCCAAACATTGAAGATCGTTAAGAATGGATTACATCACTACACTCAAAAATACAGATATCAAAGTCTACGTTAGGTACTTGCAAAACATTCTTAATTCTGAAGTGCAATAATTAAACAGTGACATACACATGAAACTAGGGAATCGCGCCACTTGGGCGGTGGCTTCTATTTTCGTCTGTTTTCCACTATAACTCAGTCAAATTTGAACCAATTGACACAATTTTTGAAATGTGGTGAGATAGGTATAGTATCTACCCGTGTACAACATTTCAAGTCAATTGGTTCAAAATTGACTGAGTTATAGTGGCAAACAGACGAATATAGACGCAACCGCCCAAGTGGCGCGATACCCTACCTAGATTTGTAAGCTTTCAAAAAAGAATTCACACAATTGGTGGTTTGGGGTACCTGAGAGTATAGAGAATGTTGTCAAGAATGGCACAGCAGTACGGTTAGATGGATAGTTCTTTCATGCGTAGATATTTGTATCTTATTTGGCCAGTGTCTGTTGCTTCAAGTCTCAATATATCTCACGTCACCAACTTTCCGAATGCATACGGAGTCGCGCGAAGCACCCCGTTGTTCCGAAATCCAAGCTCCGTCCGGCATCCGCACTCCGTCGCCAGACGGGGTTCCAGCCAGCACACATCGCCCGTCGTAGTCGTCGTCGTCGTCGTCTGGCCGCACATATTTTTCGCATCATGTTACACCCCGTCGCCTTGTCACTCGGGCTGCTATCTCCCTCACTCTCTTGGATGGGGTTAGGAACTTGGCAAAGATGGCGATGAGGAGGAGAAGGAAATCCATCCCAACCGTCGAAAACGTTTATGAATGCGTTGTGGGTCTGCTCCCGTTTTCGTCATTATTGGGATTTTTTATTATGATTTGATTAGGCACGGTAATGAATTTTCGAACTTCTGCGGCGCGAATAGTGTGCTACCTGCCAGTTCACCCGATCGTTCAAAAACACCTCACCTTTTCAGAAACCATTCAATGAAGATGGCTTCGTCTTTTTTTTTCTGTAGATACAAATTGCTTGTGGTTCTAACTCCTGCAGCGTCTTTCATGTTTTATTTGCTTTACTTCCTTAATTGCTTGCTTCATCATATTCATGAACCTAATGTAAATATGTATCAATTTGGGCAGTCAAAAGTTAATTATGAATTAATTAAATAGAATTGCATGTGATTTAACGACTTTTTTGAGTCTGTTTCACTTTCACATGACTTTTAGGAATCCGTTATACATGAAGGAATATTTCGACAATGATTTTCTTTTGGGTCTGACGAACTCACTGATAACTTGACTGAAACATACCAAATCATTGTGCTTTTTGTTCCAGGAGCAAGCTGTACCCTATGTATATCAACCATACTATCTTTATAACATTCAATACAATTTTTATTTATGAGTTAGGCCATAATGAAAGATCATGGCCGATTTGCCGTAGTAGACCGACATAAGCATGAGGTAGAACGGTGTTTTCGACGGACAAAACGTTCGTGCTCTGGATATCCATAAGCGTGGTTCAAAAAATCGTTTTTGATCCACACCGCTTATTCGATTCACATCCAGATTCTATGCCTTCTCCCAAAATTTGAGCTGATTTGGTTGAGAATTGAGACTACACAAGCCTTTAGAAATTTGTGTGGGAATTACTATGGGAAAACGGCATTTTTCATTCAATTGACCGTAGCATTTTCCCAAGTGACCTAGAGTGTAAATTGACCCTTGGTACTCGAAGGCTACTCTATCAGCTACAACTTTGCCGCATTCAAAGTGCATGCCTCATTGATTAGTTACCGATTTTTTTTCCAGAATGGAAATCTTGGATCATAATGGTTACACCACCCCAAATTCGACTAACACAATAGTGTGCAAACACCTTCAAAGTGTGATTGCAGCGCCGAATCACGTCGGATCGAGTTGAGGTCGACGGTGCACTTATTCCTTTTAAATGGAGGAATGAGTGCACCGAAGACGTCGAGACGATCCGAGGCAAATGTGTACTTCTATCACACTTTTTAGGCGTACAAAAGAAATTGTGAACGATCACTGTTAAAGTTTCTTCTGTTGGATAGAAATCGATAACTTATTAATGAAGCGTCCGATTAGAATGCAGTCTTCGGTAAAGTTGTAGCTGATAGAGTTGCCAACTAACACTTTAGGACACTTGAGGAAATGCTACGGCGAATTGAATGAAAAACTTCGCTCAAATTTTTGGAGAAGGCATAGGTTCTGCACAGCAAATAATTTTGTAATATCCAGCTGCGTAATTTCTGGTGATGTATCTATTTTCGAACGCAATCTCACTCGAATACATCGATTTCCAACAATTATCACATTCACCATGTATGTATACCCTGATTGGCATCGGAAAGTATCAACAAAACCGTTCCAGTGGATACTTAAGAAGCAGTATCATATTTATCACCCACCTTCTTACTCGGTGAAATAGCCGAGAGATAAGGGATATGCCTTACAATCAACGGATCAGGGTACGAATCGATGCCAATATTTTACTTATATATGATTCATCTATCGATCCGATTCTGGCGATTGCTAGACCCACATTCAAGCTACGGCGGCTAATTTGCTGCGTGGAAAGGATGTAATTTGTACATCATTTTCACGGCGCGACTAATGTGCAGCGAAAACGATGTGATATCACAAGATTTTTTTTGCTGTTGTCCTATAAACTAGATGATTAAAATTTGAAGTTGGACAAAACGGTCAAAAAATTTAGGAAAATAGAAAAGAAAAAAAATTACAAATAAAATATTCTATTTCCAAACACATCGAAAGATATTTCTCGATTAGTTAAAGTAATTTTCACTAGAACATTTGATCAAGTACCATCATTACGGGTCTTCTCAATGCAAACATTTATGTTTCAAATTTCTTAACAACACAGGTAGCAAAAAACGTCAAGCAAACGAATGTCTTACCCAAGTAACCACAAGCATTATATCAGTGCACGAATAAGACTGCATATCAACCTTTGCAATGCGAAATGCAGTAATTCTACACTTATCATGCAATAATCCTTTAGATTGGCATTATCAATGTTTTGATGCATTACATTTTTTCTTTACATTAGGGTGCATTAAAAGGTGATATACGATAATTCAATAATTCAACACTGCAGAAACTGTATAAATGCAATGTACAAACTAGCAAAAGTTGCTCTAACAATACAATTATAAAAGCTTGACTCTAATGGTAAACAAATGAAATCAAGAAGAGCTAACAACTTCACGGTCAACTATAGCGGTCTTCAACACTTCTGGTTGGACTCCCGACCAACTTAATCCTCGTTTGAACCACCGATCGACGACTTTCTTCGGCAACACCATTTTAGAGATGACCTTTTCTCTTTTCTGATGATCACATGCCAATAATGATGGAAACCGCAATTAGCATAATGTTATGAGCAGTGCACGAAGGGTGTTTTAATTTTCTTATATTGGTTAAATATCTTCTAGAATGCATTATGTATTTATCAGTGATTTATCAGAATGTGATTACAGGGATTCTATTACATATGCCATAGTCATTTCAGTGCACGAAGGGTGTTTTAATTTTCTTATATTGGTTAAATATCTTCTAGAATGCATTATGTATTTATCAGTGATTTATCAGAATGTGATTACAGGGATTCTATTACATATGCCATAGTCATTTTGCCCTCTGCTGCAATAGTTGAGGCAGAAGAACATTTTCCTTTTAGTTAATGAAATATCTCTTGTTACCACTGTAGCAGAAACGGTCTACGGCACCAGCGCTCATGGAACTCATCTAGCGGTCTTCAACACTTCTGGTTCGACTCCCGACCCGGCAACAAAAAAAATGGTTAAAACATTCATGTGGGGGGGGGGCATTAGTACCGTCGATAACGAAACGGTGCTAAAAATAGATTTTTGTTTTGGTTTTTCGTGTTGCACGTATTAAACTGTGCTAATGCAAATGTACAGCACATGCATTTATGTCACTTTAGCAATGGCTGTCAACGTTCTGCAATATGTGGCACTAATTTAATTTTAGTGGGGCCCTTTTCGACTTTAATATTGCTTTAATGATGTGTTTAAAGTAGTGCAGCATTATTTACACAATTTTAAATATAAATATATGGCCAAATTGATGCACTTATATACAGCTTCGTGGTTACTTGGGTAGTTACTGTTTACTGCATTCGTTTTTATGGTATGACAAGCTTAGCCATCTGAAGTTTCGAATTAGCTGAAAACATAACTTACTTAAATTAAATGTGTTCAGAGAAGCTAAGAAACCGTGCAGTTGTTTTTATGTTTCGCAGAAAACCTTAAAAAATAGGAAACTTGATGTCTGAAAAAATGTTGTTCAAATGCCTTTATCGGTTCTCTCAGGTTTTGATTGAGGCATTTCTTTGGTAACTTGTTGGGAAAGCGAACATGATAAAAAGTTGGATAAAATTTAATATTTTGTGATAAATAAAGTTGAAATCATTAAAAACCGCCATTTTGCAAATGCAAATTTGGAGAACGAACAATGTTAGAGAACTCGACTGTCCTTCAAAATGTCATAATAGAATTGTTATGACAATTACAAAATGTGAAATACAAAAATGAGGATCACAAAAGAAATTTGTAGAAATCAGCAGAACAGTTCATTTTATTTAATAAACAAGATGTATTCATAATTTCTGAAACAATCTATACTTCATGTTGAAAATAAAAAAAATACAAATACACACATATTTTCAACAACTACTATTAATGGTGACTATATAAGTAACTTATTAAAAAAATGTGTTAATATAACAATGTGCAGTTTAAAGCTGTATAAGTATTACAGTACTGGACGAAAAAAAGTGCGCATTTACTGTTTTGCCTTTCTCGTACACCAAGGTGTACCGAAAGGCTATATGTTCACTCCAAAAACGAAAATTTGATAGAGCCCCCGGAGGGGTCAAGTGTTATATACCAATCGACTCAGCTCGACGAGTTGAGATGATGTCTGTGTGTATGTATGTGTGTGTGTTTGTATGTGTGTGTGTGTGTGTGTGTGTGTATGTGTACAAAAAGGTCACCTCATTTTTAGATAGTAAATATGAACCGATTTCAACGACCGATGGTTCCTTCGACGGGGTACATTGTCCCATTGTTTCCTTTTGAAAATGGTTCAGATCGGTCCAGCCGTTCCGGAGTTATGGCCATTTAGGTGTTCCGGACCGGTACCCCAGGAAGGGGCCAGATATGAAAATGCAACAAACCCATGCATGCGACCCATCAAACCACGGCATTTTCGATTATCTGATGAACGGGAAGTAGGAAAATAGTCTCTGACTATATCTGAACCGGTAGTGTTCCGGAACCGGTTCCGGGTGTCCCGCCGGAAGTGGTCAAATAAGAAAGTGAACATAACCCATGCATGCGACACGTCAAATAGCGGCTTTTTCGATAACCAGATGAATGGTAAGCAGGAAAATAGTTTTAGATCATGTTTGAACCGGTAGTGTTCCGGAACCGGTTCCGGATGTCCTGCCGGAAGTGGCCAATTAAAAAAGTGAACCAAACCCAGGCATGCGACACATCAAAGAGCGGCTTTTTCGATAACCAGATGAACGGTAAGCAGGCAAATAGTTCCAAACCCCAGATGAACGGTAAGCAGTAAAATAGTTTCAGACCATGTTTGATCCGGTTGTGTTCCGGAACCGGTTCCGGATGTCCTGCCGGAAGTGGCCAATTAAAAAAGTGTACCAAACCTAGGCAAGCGACATTAGAGTGGGTCATCGTTTATATGAAAAAATGAAAAAATTCAATGGTATCCCATCAAATCAAAGCTTTTTTGATCCCATTTCAGGACCCAAATAAGTGTGCAAAATTTGGGCACGATCGGTTATGTCTACGTTTTGCGCATCGCGTTTGAAGTTTGGGGTTTTACATGGGAAAACACACGTTTTTGTATTTCTCTCATAACAAGCTCGAATCTGTCCAAAACTATGTAACCGATAAAGTGGAAACAAAGCCTAGAGTGTCCTGAAAAACTTTGTCGAAGACCGCGTAGTAATCTGATGCTTATGAAAAATGTTATAGCGTTGGCATTACTTGGCGAAACAGCATGATTTTGTTGCTATTGCTATTCCTCCACATGCATGCGACTCGTTGGTTATAACTATTTTCACAAGCATCGGATCGTTTTGCAGTCATCAACAAAGTTTTTCAGAACACCCTAGGCTATCATTTTACAGTATCGGTTAAAAAGTTTCAGACAAACTTTTTCAACTTATAACAAAAATGCAAAAAAGTATGTTTTCCCATACAAAATCCCATACAAATTTCAATTGCAATGCGCAAAGTGTAGACGCAACCGATCGTGCCAAAATTTTGCAAAGATATTCAGGGCCCGAAACGGAATCAAAAAATCTTTGATCTGAGAAAGTGGTTCCGATGACCCACACTAATGCGACACATCAAAGAGCGGCTTTTTCGATAATCAGATTAACCGTAAGCAGGAAAATAGTTTCAGACAATATCTGAACCGGTTGTGTTCCGAAACCGGTTCCAGCTGTCCCGCTGGAAGTGGTCAATTAAAAAAGTGAACCAAACCCATGCATGCGACACATCAAAGAGCGGCTGTTTCGATAACCAGATGAACGGTAAGCAAGGAAATAGTTTCAGACCATATCTAAACTAATTGTATTCCGGAACCGGTTCCGGATGTCCTGCCGGAAGTGGCCAATTAAAAAAGTGAACCAAAACCAGGCATGTGACACATCTAAGAGCGGCTTTTTCGATAACCAGATAAACGGTAAGCAGGAAAATAGTTTCATACCGTTTCTAAACCGGTTGTGTTCCGGAACCGGTTCCAGGTGTCCCGTCGGAAGTGACCAATTAAAAAACTAAACCAAACCCATGCATGCGAAACATCAAATCATCAAAAATGTTTGTTAACCAGATAAACGGGCAACAAGAAAATAGTCTCTGACCACACTTAAGATTACCGGCAGTGTTGCAGAATCAGGATTGGATCCATTGCTGAAATTACGCAGGTGAACAAAATCGATGCAAGCGATTAATATGTGTAAAAGAACAAAATCTAGATAAAAATTTAAGCGATCTTGTCAAATTACACCATTTTAGATTCCTGAGGATCAACGTTGTGTAGAAAAAATTAAACTTTATGGCACCAATCCCCTTTTGCGTCTAAAATGACTGCGAACAATTTTGATGCAACTGGTTGAGCCCACGCGCTCTGTAACACGGTTGAAATTTGAATGGGCTTTAATATGGGATATTTCGCTTGCTTGCACTTTTTTGTCAAATTTTACATGAATCTTATAATTAATGATAATAAAATATAGGCTAAAGTGCGCAGAAAAAAAAATGCCGAAATGTCTTGATAATGATCGGCATCCAGTGCTAGTGCTAGTCTTGATAATGATCGGCATCCAGTTGGTGGTCAATCGGTCAACTGAGAGATTTGATATTTTTCAGCTCGGCCTATACGTTTAACATAGCGTCGGAATATGAGCCATCAATAAGTTTCCAAATTAAATTATGCCTTTGATAAAATTCTTGCTTTTCTGAATAAGGCTGACACAAATTTCGATTTTCTCTTAAGTCCAGAGGAGTCCCCCCTTGGAAATTTTGGTCGGAATTCAACATTTTGAAGAAGGACACAAATAAATAAATCAATAAATTTTTCAAATTAAAAGTGAAATTAGAGTCTTCCAGAAGTTTTTTTTATCAAAACCGATAAGTTAAACGGTTTTGCTAAGTTTTTTAAGAATTTTTTCGTTAAGTAAATTTATCATTTATCAACTCCACCCCCCATTGACGAGTCAACGAGCACTATGACAAAAGAAGAAAATGAGATTTATTCCGTTCTAGAGTATTCTCAGGATTCAGGAACACTTCGGCTTATGACCGGAAAAATGTTGAGTACATATTCGACGAGAAAGGCACTATCACCACTAGGTGGATTAATCTGGGTTTTTTATACATAATGCTTATGTCTGGGGGGTCGAATCACAGTTTCTAGAGCACCGATTGATCTCATTTTTTTCTGGACAGTCGCTATCGTAATATCGTAAAACTCCCTATTTATGAAAAATTAGAATTTTTTATTAAGGAATAACTCTGAAATTTCCAGTTTTTGGTAAGAATAATCTTCGGCAAAGTTGATAAGTCTAACAAAATACACAACTGTTTTGAACAAACTGTTTATTTCAAACAATTCGTTTACAAAAATTAAAAAAAACTCAATTTGGTTGTTTTTCATGCAATGGGAGTTTTGCGATATTTAGAAAAGTGTTGCTCAGAAATATCTCCTTTTTCACTGATTAAATTTTAAGTTATTTTGAATGACTAGACTAAATTTGAGTTCAATTTTTGATAAAGTACTGTTCAAAAACAACGAACAAAAAATATTGCTCATCACTTAAACACAGAATTAACCGATTTTCTCCTGTGATTTCATCGATTTCGCCGTAATACTGTAATTTGAATGTGTACAGAACAGTTTCGGTGATTTTTTTCATCGAATACTGTAATTTATTTAAGTGTGTATGTTTATTCTGCCTCTTTCCACTACAATACATACAAACATAATTTTCATGAAGTTTGAGATGGATGAATATTGGTTCATCCCAAGTAACATTTCCAGAGCTTTCTGGATTTATTTTAGTTTTATGAGATGTTTATAACGGTCATCGATAAATCCATTGGTAAAAGTTTTTTTGTACACCAAAAGCGTTCTTTAAAGCGCCAATAAAATTTTAACAAAACTTGTCAACTCACCAACCTATTTGATTTATTGAAGGTTTAATTACAGTTGTAAAGAGTTCTTCAAAATGAGGCAAGAAGGAGTAGACACCGCGTTAAAATTAGGTTGGCAAATTCACAATGTAATATAAGATGGCCAAAAGTAACGATAACCAAAATTATAGATCAAATCTATGATGTACAAGGATATCAACTGATTCATAATACGTAGATCTCAATTTTGTATTTTGAAAAAAAAATGTTCATTCAATAATTATGACAATCTGTATTTATCTAAAAAAAAACTCAAAACATATTTCTGTCCATCGATATCGGACCATAGTGAAGTGTCATTCATGATCGATCTGAGCGCCATCTCATTAAAAATAGTGAAAACCAAAGATTGATTTATTGAGTGTTTAATGTAGTAATCGTACGATCTATTGCACATACTGTGGCTATGGCGGAGAGACAGTAGGTTTATTGTCCAGCACACTTTTTGCTCGGGCAGTTGCTGCTGCCATATTGAATCTGGAAACTTTTGCTGAGCAGGAAATCTAAAAATTCAATCGAATAATACTGTTAACGCCAGTTTTAGCCAATTCTGACTGTAAAATAGGCTCACAGTTTGTTCGAGCAGTTGTATCCATTTGTTATTAGTGTAGCGTTCTAATAAGATTCACAAAACAGAAAAGCGATAGCCCATGACCATTTTATGTAACTTCGGGGACATTTCGGGTTTCCCGCCAAATTATATGACTATAAAAGACCATCAGATACTCCAGTAGCACACCATTAGTATAAGAAAAACTGTAATTAATTGTCTATTATACAACATTTGACCAGAAGATAAGTGTTCCGTGTAACTTAATCCATATAATAAACTGACCATGATCGTTATGCGTTTCTGTGCCTGTGCAATAAATCTTTGAACTGCTAACTAGTGAATTACATACCAATCAGTGATTGTTCCGAATTGACCAACATAGCACCGACCCCAGACAGACGCTGGAATGTGCGTCAACATTTTTGGTCCTTCGAGCCGGATTTGTCGGTGCTATGTTTCGAAGAAGTACGTCGTCCATTGTGAACTTGATTGTTGCCTGTGTGAAGTGTCGGTGATTGAAACACTGGACAATTGTAGAGCGATCGGTAGCCATTCCGGTTCATACCCATGTTTCACTTCACGAATTTGCGAATGCGTCATCAAACTGGATCAAATTTATAATTTATGCATGTGCGCAAATGGAACAACCATTGTAATCAATACACCAAAAGTGCCGTGAAAAATATAAACAACTGCATTGAAGAAAGTACGAAGCAAAGAGATACCGATCAGTTTGATAGTTTTCGTGCAGATTGACTAGTGGCGACATAGGTGACGATTACCAGAAACAGTGTTTGAGTGCATTGGAAACGAGCCAATCTAAAACAGTCGTGGGATTTCAATACAATATGTGCAAATTCCCATCCCGCAATATGAACCGTGTTACCTGTATAGTAATAAATAAACCGACCAACCTGAATAAAGTGCTTCGTTACTGTACCTGTTAAACTGCTGTAAATTGTTTATCAGTGATAGTCCCCGGAATTGACCAACATAGCACCGGCCCCAGACAGACGCTGGAATGTGCGTGAACATTTTTGGTCCTTCGAGCCGGATATTTTCGCCAGTTTTGGACAAATCATCAAGTGGTTTGGTCCCACAGTTCATGCGTGAGGAATTATTAGATTTTAATAGAATATGGGTTCTAATAGGATGTACCAAGCAGAACTTTTAAAAAAAAACATAAATGTTCTCGCACATTCAAGCGTCTGTATGGATTCGGTGCTATGGTTGGTCATTTTGGGGACACTGAACAAGTAGTTGGTTCACGGAGTTTCATATCACGCACAGTAACGGAGAACAGTATCGTATCAATGATGATCACTTTATTCTACACAAAACATAGACGAAACACTATTATTCTGGTCAGGTATGTTAACATATATTTAGTGATTGCCTTTCGACTATTCTGGACTGATGATTATTTCAAATTCTTTCGGGGCTATTTATAGTCGTTTTCAATAATGCTAATTTACGCGGGAAATCCGAAGTGACCCCGAAGTAACAGAAAATGGTCAGAAATGATCTATTATTAGTGTGATCCTATATGATACCTCATCTCATTAGAATTAGCTTTAACTGCAACAACATTGGCGTCAACATACCGCCCCCCTTGAGAGGACTTGCCTTTCAACAAACTACATAACGTTTATTTTGTTGGTTTCAAATGTCTTTTTCGTTTTTTTTTTAAATTCGAATCTGTCTGCTTCTGTTTGTTCTTCTTTCGCATTTATCTTCGTGGTTCTGGTTTGAATCGTATCTGTTAGTCTACCATTATGTACTATCTCTGCTGGTCTGATGAGCAGTGTCCTCGGTTGACTCGGATTACTCTGGTTGCTTCTGCGTCTGCTCATCTCGTTGCTGGAACCGCCTTAAAGGTGCTGCTGAATCCTGTTTACGAGAGTCCTGTGTTTGATACTACTATACTGTTGCTGATCCTGCTGACTGACATCTCGCATTTCTTCCGACCGTTGATGTTGCTGGTAGAACTGTTCTACAGGCTTTTCAGACTGCTGTACCTTCCTTCGAGAACTCAAACAAAGGCTCCATATACTTCGACTTCTCTCGCTGAACTGAGCTGAAAACCGTTGCTCCGTTCCATCTATTCCAACGGTCTGTAGGATCTTCGTCACGGTTCCAGCGATTTCCTCTCGCTGGACTGCTGAATCTCCCCATGACGACTTCTTCAGCCTGACGCTGAAGATTGTAGGTTGACTGTTGTAGGAATCTTCCGTCACGGCTCCAGTAAACGTCTGACTGGACTGATGAACTACCACGACGAAAATCTTCTGCCTTGCGCAGAAGATCATTCCTACAACTGACTTGTTTCCGCTAGTTCGATATCCTTCCGAAAGTAACAGCTAACTCAACTGATGATCCGCTAAGGGATCGCGACCCATAGTTTAAGAAACGCTGGTGGAGCAGTCATCAACCGTCGATTCCACCATAGGGAATTATTATTGGCTCTGGAAACGGGAGCCAGCCTTTTGGCTCCCGTGTATACCCCGTCGATGTCTTCTGTCAACTGCTGCACAGTGGAATTACTGCTGGGAATTGGTCCGCAAGAATGTATAGTTGAGAAACACTGCATCAGTTTCCATCCATATGCATGACAAACGAATGATTTACTCCACACTTCCAACATTGCAGCTCCGTGGGTCAAGGTTGATCGATGATAAGAACGATTTTTGTTTCGAAAAAACAATCCAGTTTTGTTTTCATACGGATATTCGCTCAAACAACTTTGATTTCTCGTTGTTTCCCATTTTCTTCGTTGTTGGTTGCGCGATACATACATGAGGTAGGAATGGGTTTAGTACAACGACCAGTAACGATTTGAAATGGCCGTTCCAATAGGATCTTCCAATTTCAGCAAATATGCACACCATCTTCTTAAAGGTATGTAGGACTCCACAGATGATTGCATCAAGTCGCTATTACTCGTTTGTATCGTCGACGGCAAATGAAACTAGTTTTACTCATGTACAGGCATCATTAGAAACGGAGCTTGTCATTATTCACTCATCACATGTTACAACATACTTATCTAGATCTTCAGAAACTGTCACATCATTCACATCTAGACTATTTCAATGTCATCACATATCACAAGGCTCAGTTTGTGCATTGTTTAGTAGCGAAACTTTGTTAAGTTTTTCCGATGTTTCGATTCATGTTATGTTTTGAATAGTGCGAATCAGTTCATAATTATAACGAGTTCGTTAAAGAAGTTCTTCCAACAATCACGATAGCCGACAAATCACTGACACACATTTTGAACACAGCACCGATGGATCCGGTTCGAAGGACCATAAATGTTCTCGCACATTCAAGCGTCTGTATGGATTCGGTGCTATGGTTGGTCATTTTGGGGACACTGAACAAGTAGTTGGTTCACGGAGTTTCATATCACGCACAGTAACGGAGAACAGTATCGTTTCAATGATGATCACTTTATTCTACACAAAACATAGACGAAACACTATTATTCTGGTCAGGTATGTTAACATATATTTAGTGATTGCCTTTCGACTATTCTGGACTGATGATTATTTCAAATTCTTTCGGGGCTATTTATAGTCGTTTTCAATAATGCTAATTTACGCGGGAAATCCGAAGTGACCCCGAAGTAACAGAAAATGGTCAGAAATGATCTATTATTAGTGTGATCCTATATGATACCTCATCTCATTAGAATTAGCTTTAACTGCAACAACATTGGCGTCAACAAATACATTTCTTGACGAGTTGATGCTTAATACGGCAAGCTTGCATGTGTGCACATTTGGGGAAATCTTATTTTTGGCAAATGGGTGCAAAATAATCACTCACTTTTTTTCTGAAACTTCAATTTTCACCGAAATGGCACTATTTGGTGGGCGCACTTATTTTATACACCTATTATCCGAAAATAATCGACAAAATTGCTTCCGCGCATACTTCACTACCCCAGAAATCACCGCACAGTCACATACTTTTCAACTTAGTCACTTTAGGCTTCGATAAAAATAGATTCTCCGATAATTTTGCAGCAAACATTTGTTTGTTTCCAATTCATCACACGGATGAATAAATACTGAATGTCAAAGTTGATCCTACCAAAAATGAACAACATGCTTGTTTTATTGCATACTTATTGGTGCTCTTAATGTTTCTTCGAAAACCGCAATAAGAGTGGTCCACTTGGCTGGAAGGCGTTCTTATAGCGGTTGTCAGAAGGTTTTGATGGAATAACGGGTTTTATTGGCAGTTTTATAAAATTGGTGATGTAAACTGCTAATAGTATAGCATAAAACTTGAAATGTTACTTGGGATGGTCATATTTTCACATGTAGAATCCAACAAAAATAGTCTGGTTGAAATCCCCGGGTGACACCATCGTAATAACCCTCAATAGCCAAATGTGAAACTTCAGCATTTATGTGTTTTAATTGCCAAATGAATTTGCCTTGTGTTGATTGGATTCAACATTGAACTATAAATATCTACTATTAAAATTATCATGTTTATAGCGTTTAAAAAAACACTATTCGTCAAATATAGTTAATCAAACTTGTTTTAAGCTTCTTCCTGAATTATCATAACTGTGACATAAGCACAATATAGTAATACTAGACAGAAACGTTGAGCGTTTATCAAACAACAAAGTGAAAAAAAAAATGTATTTTGAACAGTATGACCGATCTGTCAGACGGCAATTTACATTAGAGGGACGAATGACCTTCGGGTTAAAGTCCCTCGAACCCAACAAAAGAAGAAGGCAATTTACATATATCGGCATCAACATGTTGGCGCCGTTTATTGAAAGGCATCGTACACAGTAAGATAAATGTTTGGAAGGCATGTACTATGAATTGCTAAAAATACTTCATGCTTAAAAGAACAGAAGAAGTTTCGAAAAGTTTGACAAAATATTATTAAACTTAGGCTGACATAGATAAGAGCGGGGTAACATGTTACTCATAAGTAATCACTAGGGTACCGAGTAACTTGGACAATGGCTGATATTTTGGACACATTTCCGCAACCAATTGACTTGAAATTTTGTACACGTCTAGACACTATACGTATCTCACCGCGTTTCAAAAATTGTGTCAATTTATTCAAAATTAACTGAGCTATAGCAATAAAGTTCTCAAAATAAAAGCCCTGTCGAGATGGATCCTTTTCCCTGATTGTCGGCATGCAAAAAATATTCATAAATATTCTCACAATTGCTAAACCTTTTGAATCAGTTTTCTGCGTGTTCTCTATGTTACTTCAGTAATAATTAAATATTCAACGGCTGTATTGTTTTTAAATACGACAACCCATCAAACGGAACTTCTTTCGTGCTAATAATAAAATTCGTGAGTGAAAAAAACAGATTTTATACAACCACAGATAACAGATGTTTATCCTGAAGCAAAATTTAATTAAGAAAACACCTGTATAAAAACTGTAAATATCATGTACTGATTTATCGACCGTATTCTATAATTAACTTGATGATTTTGTGGCTATATCGGTCTCTTTCTACTCATAAGTATAAGGGAGTAGAGATCAAAGTGGATAATGAAATGATAGATATGATAGAATTCGCTAGGTAGCGAACAAGTGTGAAAATTTTTATAGAAGGTGAAATTAGGCAAGTAGGCCATGTATTGAACGAATACATCGAATGCGTGAAATCATTTCATTATCCACTTTGATCTCTACTCCCTTATACTTATGAGTAGAAAGAGACCGATATAGCCACAAAATCATCAAGTTAATTATAGAATACGGTCGATAAATCAGTACATGATATGAAAAGTTTGGCTCAAAAAGAAAAGTGTTCTATCCTATAAGATCGAAAAAGCTAATAGGAAGAACACGCCGCGATATAGACATACCTCTATGAACGGAGTGCGAATTCCGAAAAAGCTACCGATCGATAGAATTTGTGATGAAAACAGAACAATACATTAGGCAGTCGGGTGCCTGAAACTTTTGCCAGTCTTGGTAAGGTGGTATGAACTACCAACCAAGCCGATCTGTTTAAAAGCACAGGTCGCACGGCAGAAGTTTCACGCATTCGATGTATTCGTTCAATACATGGCCTACTTGCCTAATTTCACCTTCTATAAAAATTTTCACACTTGTTCGCTACCTAGCGAATTCTATCATATCTATCATTTCATTATCCACTTTGATCTCTACTCCCTTATACTTATGAGTAGAAAGAGACCGATATAGCCACAAAATCATCAAGTTAAAAACTGTAAAAACCAAATACGTTGCTCACTGCTGCCATACATACAGCGAATTGCTGCAGTATTTGCTATATGACAGGGATTATTAGCGTTTATCATTTATCATCTCCAAATTGTTGCCAGTTAGGTTCCCTTATTGAAATGACGGTTGAAAGTGTTTACACCCATTTCGTATGTTGGCATAAACGTCTGTTATCTGTGATGCAACTTTGTTTTTTTTTCATGTAAATAACATGTTATATTCATTCTTTTTACCGTGTAATTGAACACAATTTACTTTCGCTTACAGGCAACTAGCCAAAGAACGTCCAATTGAATAAATTCAACTGTAACAATGTGCTCAAATTAATGAAGCAGTCGTAGCAAGAAAATGCACATTAAGGGGGCATCCATTTAGTACGTCACGCTAAAAATGGGAATTTTCAATTAACTCTTCCCTTCGTTCGGGGTTTTCCTTTATTTAATACATTGCTTGTCACACTTTTCAGAACCCCCATCCCCCTTCAAGCGTGACGTACTTTATGAATGCCCCCTAAGGTCTGATTCATTCAGTGGAGCGGACTTGGTCTGGTGGCTAGAACACGTGACTATCACGCCGAGGACCTGGGATCGAATGCCATTCCCGACATATTCACAGAATGTGGATACTTCCTTCGGAAGGGAAGTAAGGCGTGTGTCCCAAGATGAACTTATAGATATAAGATCATCGAGTTAATAAAAAGAAAAAAAAATCAGATATATTCTCCCGCACTTAACTCGTTACCCTGGTTTACCAATATAGTTAAACCAGGTTTAACGCATAATTAATGGCGAAACCGCCCCTAAAAGCGAGTTATACCGGAGATTCACTTCAAACTAAGCTTTTCTCGAACAATAAAGAAATACGCTTGTCCAATTCTAATGCTGGACCAAGTAAGCAATTCCTATCAGTGGCTTTTTTTTTCATTATTATTTTCTGGTAATGTAAGAAATCGATCAGTTCTGAAACTGTTGAGAATTAAAAATTCAGACCAGAGCTGGAGGCGAAAAAATACAAGCGCGACTATGATTAACTCACAAGGCAGTTTTATAAAAAAAACACTAAAATAATGTTTATTTTGAACTTTACTTTATTACTAGTTCGTGCTTACCTGACTTGCCGACGGATATGTGTAACTAAATTGTGCATACGCGGCCATATTATCTAACGTGGTTCGGGAGGATAGAACGTATCGGTGAGCACGTTCTAGTCCTCACTCGCTGATTGTACTGGTACAGTTGTGAGCCTCGGTACACCGAATTCTACAGGTACAAACATAAAAACACCCGTCGCACTCCTCTGTTACATTCGATGAAATTTGGTATCCATTTACGAACGAATAAATAACATAATATCACTATAATCGGAACAACAATCGCGAACAAAACACAACGAAAACAGAATTACTCGAGATCTTCAAGTGTTTACATAGGAGTGATGTGTTCCCGGTTCTCTGGTTACTGTTGGTATTCAGCAGTACACACGACTACACGACTAAGCACCGCTGCAACATTCGGGACAGCCCGACGTGCCAGGATTTCGCACCGGATCCAGCATAATTTTCTCTGTTCGTTCACTACACTATCATTACCCGACATCTAAGGCAAATGCCGCACTTGTGACTCAGTCATTCGACGGCCGTCGATCGTAATTGGAAATCACTCATAGCTCTCCATGTGTTGCGCAGGTGGTTTCACTTGTAATGAGAAATACTGCAGTTGTAAAAGCACTTTTCCATTTTCTTTCGTTGCTAAAAAAGTTCAGTTTTTCATCCCAGACAGGAAAACAATGTCGGTACAGAAATTGAAAATGTTTTATTACAACACCAATAATAATTGTCTTTTATGTCCTTACAACACAGTGTTACTCGTTCAAATATTTTTCATCCGAAGCACTACATCAACAAAAAATAACGGGCTCTTCTGCTGTACGAAGCGCTGGAGAACACGAAACGCAACAAACACAAAAACTGATATTCCGGCAAACAAACAAAAAACTGTAAATAACTGAAAATATCAGCACACTGCGCTTCTATTGTTTTCCACCGGGTTCAGAGCCAACGTCGCGTAGTAGGCTGAGTGTTTCGAGTTTCCACGAGCCCGATCCTAGTAATCCACTGAACACACGAAAAAGAACAAGAACAATGCCACTCGTGTGTATTCACCTCATTCACTTGCTCTCGTGGTTCATAGTGATTTTTCCTTTTTTGTTTTCCTGGCCCACTCTTGTTCACCGGCTGCTCACCATTCATTCAACGACTCACACCCACACACCTCGTCAACAGTTTTCCACCGCCGCCGTTGACGACACACGCGCGACGCTTTTCCCGGCTGCCAGCTTCGCCGGGTTCCGCAAAAGAGGCGAGAGCGGAAAAATCAAAACAATCCCGTGAGTGAGCGCACGACGAAGCCTCGACAACGAAAAATCTCGTTTCTTCTGCGTAGCGACGATGCGCACTTGTTCACGTTGAAGCAGTAACTGAATTACAGTATCGAAAAACTAGTCGCCGGTCTGGTTGTATGCGACTGGAGGTCGAACTGGTAAAACCGGTCCGAATGTGAGAGATAATGGCAAGAGGGCGTCTGAAATAAACCAATCGCAGCATTTTATATAGCAGAAGAACACGCCTTTTTATGAGCGCTCTTGCAAAGTAGGGGCATGAAGCACGGCAATCCACACGAAAAGCAGCGTGTACAAGAGCGAAGAGAAAAATTATTACCACACAGGCTCCACCTCTTTTCGAAGTAAAGGTGGGGAAAACGATGGCTTCTCTCTTTCTCTCGCACGTCGCTCGCCTTCTTTGTCGATTTTTAAAGTTCGCACACTGCGTTCAAGGTGCACAAGAGCCATCCTTGCGAAGGAACCATTGGAATTTTTCCAACAATTTTCATTCCCTCAGTACATCCCTGATCGGAAAATTAAGAGCGTGTGCTAGTTCGTCTCAGGAAAATTTGTTCGTGCATGGTAGAGAGTCTAACTTTTTCGAAAATTGTCCCCTTTTAGAACGAGCTGGAATCCTTGCGAAGTAAACAAACACCGAATTCGTTCGAATCATCGGTACACCTTCGGTACATTCTACTCTCGTCTATTGACTCTTGTTGCCAAACAGGACGAGAATGACTGCTGATTATCCGATAGCCGGAAGGGAGTATGTTTCCTATACTTCCTTCGGAATACCGAATCGCGACCAACAACTCTCGCAGATTGGAGAAATTGATCCAATGTTCTGAGCAGGAGCATCGAAACGATACACAACAAACCCCTCGCCGCTTGTCAATCTCTCCTTCCTATTGCATTGGTCGCTCGCCTCACGGCTCCTTCGACGATATGGTTGTAAGGATTTGTCAGAAACGAGGGCCATTGTTGAGTTTATCCTGCCACTTGTGTTTTCCCTTCTTCCGCTGATATCCGGGCAGGACGACGGACGGCTCCTTCCGAGGAGGCTTTGGTCGACTGACTCAGGTCCTTATGTTTGCACCATTGTTGTCAACGACAAGCGCTCTCGTTATCTAGTCACACAGGAAAGAGTGCGCGAAAGAGAGAGACTACATCTTCGGGCAGGTGGAGGATACTCCACACGAAAAAATAGGTACTGTGTGTTTCGGAAAAGGAGAAAATCTAGCGGAACGACAGTTTTTAAATTGAACATGTGTACATTTATCCTATTTGTATCCCCCTTTCTCAAACCTTGTTTGTTCGAAGTATGTCTTCTGGACTTTTCTTTTATTTTTCTACGACATGTACCTTTTTGTTTCCTTCTCTGGGGATCTATTCGAGGATGTGGTTTAACAAGGTGTGTTTGAGATATTTCGTGGATTGTTGTTCTGTACAATCGGTGATGGATTTATTAGCCTGATGGATTAGGACCATACTATTGAAACGGCACGTAACGACTGGGTTTTGAAATAAGGCACAATTTTCATTATTTTGCATATATACATGAGTATGTAAAAACACTATTTGGGAAAAGCTTTAGCTTCAAAGCAAAACTATACTGAAGTTGACGCATATGTTCGCTCAGTGGAAAATATAATCGATTTAGGGTAATTCGCCAATTGATGAACGATTAGTAATTTTTTTTAATTGTTTTTTCATGCATAATTTCACTTTAGTTGAAGCATATCCAGTAAACGTCTAGATTAGATTTATTTCTTATATGTACTTTCGATTGAATCTTCATTCTCAAAAATTGCATTTTCTAAGAAAAAAAAAAGAACATTTGTATGGGAAGCCTATAATCCAAATGTTGAATGCTTTCTTAGGCTAGCTTATCCTAATGTTGGACGATTCTCGCTAATTGTTGAACGGTTCAAGCTTTGTTCGTGATTGATGACGTACAATCCGACATAAACATATCATTGACCTGTTTGTACTTTAGCCAAGAAACCTAACCTAGACCCAACAGTTATCCGATGTGGGTCCAACAGAGGTCCAAAATTCGATAAAATATGACCCGACATTCGATAATTCTTCACTCTGGAGGATTTTTCCAGGTTTTCGTGTTTTGTGCCCAGCTAGTCATTTGAGTGACAATTCATTCAAATGACAGAGAATCGCTTCTCATTTGAAGAAAGCTCTGCTGGAGTGAAATCGTTTTAAACGTGACCAGAAGCAAATGTGACTGTAAAGATTTGACAAGAAACGGAAATGACTGAAAAAAGAACTCCTTTGAAAGTCCCTGGAACACTCCTAAAAACCCATGAAACCCACTCAACCTCCTGTAACCACCCCGGAAATAAAAATCATCTGCTATCCCTAAACAGTTGTACTCAATTGTACTGATCAAAGTTATCGGCATCTTCGTCTCGTACCTACATTTCTTCATTCTAATTTCTGCATGCCATACATGACGGTCAATTGGGCGAATGACATTTGGTAGAACGATAAATAAATATTTAGGCGGTCGCCTGTTAGTTGTCGAAATGGATTGTTGTCATGCAAAAAGAGCATTTCGCTCAAAGTGCACTAGTATAATATAATATATAATATATAATATATGTGATAATGTAATTACACAATACATATAGTTAATAAATTGAGAAACACTAATTTGCAGTGGGAACTTTGGGCGTATGCTGACAGGGAAGAGGGGTTTACTTCGACAAACTAACTGAGTTCTTCAGGCCCTGCGAGCCGACCAAAAATAAAAACAAACACAGAAAAATCAACCGACTAGAGCGACAACAACCCCAGCGAACAAAAAGGATTTGTGATTCGAGACGTGGAACTGCAGATCCCTCAATTTCATCGGGAGCACCCGCACACTTGTCGATGTACTGAAGTACTGCGGGTTCGGCATTGTAGCGCTGCAGGAGGTGTGTTGAACGGCATCAACGGTGCGAACGTTTATAGGTAGTCATACCATCTACCTACCAGAACAGCGGCAAAAAAACGCGAGCTGGAAACAGCTTTTATAGTGATGGACGATATGCCGGAGTGCGTGATCGGTTGGTGCCCGATCAACGAAAGAATGTGCAAGTTGAGGATCAAGAGTCGGTTCTTCAACATTAGCATAATAAACTTAGGCAGCCCACACTCCGAAAGCACTGATAATGACAAGGACGGGTTCTATGCGCAGCTCGAACGCGAGTTTTATAGCTACCCAAAACACGACGTCCAGATCATCATAAGAGACGTAAACGCTCAGGCGGCCAGGAGGCGGAATTTAGACCGACAATTGTTAAGCTCAGTGTCCACCAACTGACGAACGAAAACAGCCTTCGACTCATTGATTCCGCCGCCTCCAAAACATGATCAATCGTAGCACTTATTTCCAAGACAGTCTCCCTTATCGTTATACCTGGAGATGACCATAGCAGACGGTATCGCAAATCAACCCCGTACTGATTGACGGACGACACTTCTGCGACATTATCGACGTCAGGACTTATCATGACACTAACTTCGACTCTGCCTTGGTATAATCTGGAGTGACTGAAGCAGTCGGATTTCGCCACCGCATATGCGCAGAATCTCGAGGCAGCGTTGCCGGAGATGGACGAGCTCAATGAAGCTCCCTCGAGGACTACTAAAGTACGATAAAAGCAGCCATCAACACCGCAGCGGAAACCAACGTTGGGTATGTGGAACGGAGCCGAAGGAACGATTGGTACGACGATAACTTAGAGAGATTTTGGAAGAAAAGAACGTAGCGAGGGTGGTTATAATATAACGTGGAGACAGCAGACCCGTTACTTCCGGGAGAAAAAGCGCCGCCGGGAAGAAGCGGAATGTGAACGAATGGAACTGCTCAACGCATCCCACAAAGAGTTGATGCCGTGAACAGAAATGTGCAGGGAAAAGGACGGCAACATCTTGACGGACGGACGTGAGGTGATCGAAAGGTGGAAGCAGTACTACGAAGAATACCTGAAAGGTAAGCAGAACGCAGGCATGGAGGATCAAGGCAGCGGGAGAAATGACTACGTCAGTACAGCAGGGAGCAACAACGAGCCAATAGTTTGAGGGGAGCTAATGAAGCTGTCCAGCAGCTCAAGAGCAATTAGTCAGCTGGTAATGATGGTAACGGAGCTGAACTCATCAAGATGGGCCCGGAAAAGTTGTCACCTGCCTGCACCGGCTAATAGTCAGAATCTAGGAAACCGAACAGCTTTCGGAGGGGTGGAAATGCCACCTACAAATTTATGTCCCAGATCATCTTCCGTCGTCTTTCACCCAAAGTTAATGAGTTTGTGGGAAGTTAGGTTGACGGTGGGAAGGCTTGGTTAACGGCGGCTCGACAACGGACCAAACCTTCACCCTACGGCAAATCCTCCAAAAATGCCGCGAATACCAGGTTCCAATGCACCACCTGTTTATCAACTTCAAGACGGCGTATGACAGTATCGACCGCAGAGAGCTATGGAAAATCATGTCATGTACGAGAACGGCTTTTCCGAGAAGCTCATTAGATTGATGAAAACTACGATGGACGGTGTAAGAAACTGCATGAGGGTTTCGGGCGATCTGTCCAGTTCGCTTGAATCTCGCCGGGGACTACGACAAAATGATGGACTCTCATGCCTACTGTTCAACATCGTCCTGGAAGGTGTTATGCGCCATGCCGGGCTTAACAGCTAAGGTACGATTTTCACGAAATCCGGCAAATTTGTATGTTTTGCGGATGACATTGATATAATTGCTAGAACATTTGGAATGATATTGGTTGATTTACTTGATAATTAATGAAACTTTTTGGCGCTATATCGGCTTTCGGGTTTCTTTATTATTATTATTATTATTATTATTATTATTATTATTATTATTATTATTATTATTATTATTATTATTATTATTATTATTATTATTATTATTATTATTATTATTATTATTATTATTATTATTATTATTATTATTATTATTATTATTATTATTATTATTATTATTATTATTATTATTATTATTATTATTATTATTATTATTATTATTATTATTATTATTATTATTATTATTATTATTATTATTATTATTATTATTATTGTTGAAATTCATCGGACTACACAGTCTACATGAACACTTAAAAACAACCTAAACCTAAACTTAAACAACCTAACAACCTTCAAGGACAATGTATTTGGAGTACATTGCTCAAAATTTCCAGAGCACTGTTTTTTAGAACCGTTGAACGGATTTGGTTTAAAATGCATCACGCTGTTGACAACCACTGAACAATTAGTGTAATGCATTTTCATCCAAATCCGTTCAACGGTTCTAAAAAACGGTGCTCTAGAAATTTTGAGCTATGTACTCCAAATATCTTGTCCTTAAAATAACCGATTGTTTTTAAAGAAACTCGAAGAGCGATATAGCGCCAAAAAATCCCACGGTGGCAGAATGTTACACCCACCTGAAACGTGAAGCAGCAAAGGTCGGATTCACGGTGAATGTGTCAAAAACAAAGTACATGCAGGCAGTCAGAGTTACGATAGACCGGAACACTTTCGAGGTGGTGTAGGATATTGTCTACCTCGGGTCCTTATTAACGGCAGACAACAACGTTAGCCGCGAAATACGAAGGCGCATCATCAGTGAAATTCGGGTTTACTATGGGCTCCACAAGTATCTGTGGTCAAAAAAAATCACCCCCGCACCTAATGCTGATAAGACCGGTGGTTCTCTACGGGCATGAGACCTGGGCTATGCTCGACGAGGACATGCAATCACTCGAAGTGTTCGAGCAACGGGTGCCTGGGGCCATCTTTGGCGGTGTGCAGGAGAACGGTGTGTGGCGGCGAAGAATGAATCACGTCATTGCTGCACTCTACGGCGAACCTAGTCTCCGGAAAGTCACAAAAGCTAGAAGGATACGATGGGCCAGGCATGTTATGAGAATGCCAAACAACAACCCTGCAAAGCTGGTATTGCAAGAGATACGGATGGCACAAGAAGACTCGGAGGGCAGCGTGCAAGGTGGGCCAGGTGCAGAACGATCTGGCAAGTGTGGGACGCGTCCGCGTGGCGTGGCGATGAATTGTTGATTCATAAATGAATGAAATGAAAAAAAAAAAGTAGATTCTTTACCATCTCCAGAAATTTGAGCTCATTCGGGATAAAATTGAGAGTGCCCAAGTTGGCATACTAATTTGAGCAGAAGGGAATACTTAACAAATATCATGTAAAGATCAACCTGTACTCTAATATTTGAAATTGTTATGTCCACGAAATGTTATGAGAACATCACAATAACATTAGGAGATATCTGAGCAGAGTTTGGTATTGATGGGATATTTGTTCATTTGGCTGTTATGCGAGAGGGGGCAGAATACATCATGAAGCTGTTGAACAAAAGAAGAATTTAGAAAGAAATAAAATATGTGGTATGAATGCAAACCAAGACTTGTTATTTCGTAGATTTTGTTCATACATAGGATTCGTTTTTATTATTTTGCCTCTTTTTACCACTTAATAGAATGTAGTCGACTGTCGAGTATGTTTGTATTTAAGATTAATATCAATAGATTAATATGTTATTCAGTTGAAATTTTTTACTGATGGGATAAGCAATCCCATAGGCGCCAACTTAGGGGGGGGGGCAAGCATCGTTTTGCCCCCCAATATTTGACGATTTTTCGATATTCCCATACAAAAAATCAGAAAAAGCAGACTTTGCCCCCCCCCCCCAATAATTTGGCCAAGTTGGCGCGTCTGAGCAATCCTGTTTGCAAGCTTTTAAATTTTACGTCTCAGTAACTACCCAAGCAGATCCTAAGAGCAAATGTATAATTAATTTTGACGTTGACATATTACAATTTGTGATAACTCGGTGTTTTCTTGTTGTTTTGGTCATTCAAAAGGATAAAACCTCAAAAATGAAAGCCAAAATTGTTTCTGTAGCAATGTATTTTTAGCATGATTCGATGGGCGTTACTGCAATATGCAGTGAAATATAGCAGGCATAATGTATGTGCTTTCTTTGGCGCCGTCAGCCATAGTTCAATAAAGCCTGTATCCGCAATAATCGGGACACGGAAGTATAGCTGTAACTATGCAATGAATCGGTAAAATTTGTCGAAAAATTGACTGCGAACGCTTTGGCGTATGTTTATTATTTGTGCCAAATTTCACAAAAATCGGTGCATTTCTTTTAGCTGTGGCTGAAAAACAAAACGACGTGCTTTCAAGCATTTTGTACAATCATGACCAATTTTCATTCGCTTGATAGACGGTTCTTTCGCGCTAAAGCTCAAAGTACTGTATGGATACTTACCTTACCTTACCGGTCAGGCTAAGGCCGGGGTGGCCTCTGCTGTGCATAGTAGCCACCTCCATTCCACTCGGTCCATGGCTGTTTGTCTCCAGTTCCGCACTCTGCGTAGGGTCCGCAGATCGTCCTCCACTTGGTCGACCCACCTAGCTCGCTGCGCTCCACGTCTTCTAGTACCGGTCGGATGACTCTCGAGAACCATTTTAGTCGGGTTGCTATCCGACATCCTGATGACGTGACCCGCTCACCGTAGCCTCCCGATTTTGGTTGGTTCTCCCAGCAGCTGATGCAGCTCGTGGTTCATTCGCCTTCTCCAAGTCCCGTCTTCCATCTGCACTCCGCCGTAGATGGTACGCAACACCTTCCGTTCGAAAACTCCAAGGGCGCGTTGGTCCTCTGGACGTAGGGTCCATGTTTCGTGCCCATAGAGGACGACCGGTCTAATCAACGTTTTGTAGATGGTTAACTTCGTGTTACGGCGAACTTTATTCGATCGTAGAGTTCTGCGGAGTCCAAAGTAGGCACGATTTCCTGCCACAATGCGCCTCTGAATTTCTCTGCTGGTGTCGTTGTCGTCGGTCACCAGTGAGCCCAAGTACACGAATTCTTCAACCGCCTCGATTTCATCACCGTCGATATGAATTCGGGGTGGCGGGCGCGGTGATTCCTCCCTGGAGCCCTTTGCCATCATGTACTTTGTCTTCGACACATTAATGACTAATCCGATTCGCCTGGCTTCACTCTTTAGTCGGATGTACGTTTCCGCCATCGTCTCAAATTTACGAGCAATAATATCATTGACCTCGTGAAAATCGTTCCACTCGTGTTTATCCTTCTTCTTCTTCTTCTTGGCGTAACGTCCTCACTGGGACAAAGCCTGCTTCTCAGCTTAGTGTTCTATGAGCACTTCCACCCACAGTTATTAACTGAGAGCTTCCTCTGCCAATGACCATTTTGCATGTGTATATCGTGTGGCAGGCACGAAGATACTCTATGCCCAAGGAAGTCAAGGAAATTTCCTTTACGAAAAGATCCTGGACCGACCGGGAATCGAACCCGTCACCCTCAGCATGGTCATGCTGAATACCCGTGCGTTTACCGCCTCGGCTATATGGGCCAGTGTGTTTATCCCTGCTCTTCTAATTACACCCTCCAAAGCAATGTTGAACAGCAATCATGAACGACCATCACCTTGCCGTAACCCTCTGCGAGATTCGAAGGGACTCGAGAGTGTCCCTGATACTCGAACTACGCACATCACTCGATCCATCGTCGCGTTGATCAACCGTATCAGTTTATCCGGGAATCCGTATTCGTGCATAATCTGCCATAGCTGTTCTCGATCGATTGTATCATACGCCGATTTGAAATCGATGAACAAGTGATGTGTGGGCACGTTGTATTCGCGGCATTTCTGCAACACCTGGCGGATGGCAAACATCTGGTCCGTTGTAGTGCGTTCACCCATAAATCCAACCTGATATTGCCCCACGAACTCTCTTGCAATCGTTGATAGACGGCGGCATAAAATTTGAGAGAGTATCTTGTAGGCAGCGCTCAGTAGTGTGATCGCGCGGTAGTTCCCGCAATCCAACTTGTCGCCCGTTTTGTAGATGGGACACACGATACCTTCCATCCATTCCTCCGGTAATACTTCCTCCTCCCAAATCTTGGTAATGACCCAGTGTAGTGCTCTCACCAGAGCTTCTCCACCGTATTTTAGAAGCTCGCTTGATAGTTGGTCTGCTCCAGCGGCTTTGTTGTTTTTCAACCGGCCAACCTCCTCCTCAATCTCTTGAAGGTCAGGGGCCGGAAGTCTTTCGTCCTGTGCACATACTCCTAGATCTGTTACCACGCCACCTTCGGTACTTGCAACGTCGCCATTGAGGTGCTCATCGTAATGCTGCCGCCACCTCTCGACCACCTCACGCTCGCTCGTGAGAATATTCCCGTGATTATCTCGGCACATGTTGGCTTGTGGCACAAAGCCTCTGCGCGAGCGGTTCAGCTTCTCGTAGAACTTTCGTGTGTCCTTAGCGCGGTACAGCTCTTACATCGCTTCGCGATCTCGTTCTTCCTGCTGGCGCTTCTTCATCCGGAAGACTGAGTTCTGCCTGTTCCGCGCCGGTTTGTAACGTGCCTCATTCGCTCTCGTAAGGTGTTGCAGCATTCTCGCCCATGCTGCATTCTTCTCGTTTTTCAACTGTTCACATTCGCCGTCGTACCAGTCGTTTCTGTGGTTCGGAGTAGCGAAGCCTAGTGCTGTAGCGGACCGGATGTCCCTCCAGCCATCTTCAAGTGTAGCTGCGCCAAGCTGCTCTTCCGTTGGTAGGGCCACTGCTAACTGCTGCGCGTAGTCTTGAACCACTTCTACGTTACGAAGTTGCTCGATGTTGAGCCACGGCGTTCGACTTCGTCGCGTGGTGATAACTGTCGAAAGTTTTGAGCGCATGCATACAGCGACTAAGTAGTGATCCGAGTCTATATTCGCACTGCGGTATGTGCGGACGTTGGTTATATCTGAGAAGAATTTACTGTCGATTAGAACGTGGTCGATTTGGTTTTCTGTTTGATGGTCGGGTGATCTCCAGGTGGCTTTGTGGATATCTTTGCGGGGGAAGAAGGTGCTTCGGACTACCATACTACGGGAGGCTGCAAAGTTTACGCATCGCTGGCCGTTATCATTCGATACGGCGTGCAGGCTGTTTCGCCCGTTTACCGGTCTGTACATTTCCTCCCTTCCTACCTGCGCGTTCATGTCGCCGACAACGATTTTCACGTCGCGCGGCGAGCAACCATCGTATGTTTGCTCTAACTGCGCGTAGAAGGCTTCTTTCTCGTCATCAGGTCTCCCTTCGTGTGTGTAGTGGACGTTGATGATGCTGTAGTTGAAGAAACGGCCCTTAACTCTTAACATGCACAACCTTGCGTTGATCGGCTGCCACTCGATCACATGTTGTCGCATCCTGCCCAACACTATAAATCCTGTTCCCAGTTCATTGGTGGTGCCACAGCTTTGGTAGAAGGAGCCGCTCGATGCCCGCTTTTCCACACTTTCTGTCCAGTCCAACGAAGTTCCTGCAACGCCACGATGTCGAAGTTGCGGGGATGTAGTTCGTCGTAGATTATCCTGTCACATCCTGCGAAACCTAGTGACTTGCAATTCCATGTTCCAAGTTTCCAATCGTAGTCCTTATTCCGTCGCGTGGGTCTTTGCCGATTGTATCGAGTCGTATTTTCTCCTATGTTATTCGCAATGGGGATTTTTACGGGTGGCTTATTGGGCCTACGCCAACACTCCTGTCTCGCCGGAGGGCCATCGTGCCAGTATGTATGGATAGTTATGATATTTCGTAAGTGGTTATGACCCTTATCAAAACACTTTCTTGCAAAATTTCATCAAGGTTCATCAATTTCTTTGAAAGCATCGATGTACATGTATATGGGGAGGCTTGTGTTCATAATTTTAGCCATTTCCTTTATCAATTTCAAAAGTTACAGCACTGGCAAGCTAAACTATGTGCTGTACAAAATTCATTTGCTCACGTTTTACTATTTCATTGATACAACAAAAAGTACTTCGCCGATTACATGAAATTTTGTAAGTAAAATCAAAACACCTGAGGATGTTTTCATGCCGAATTTGAGCAATTTTATTGTATTCATTTCAGAGTTACAGCTGTATTCATGTGTCCCGATTATTGCGAATACAGGCTTTATGTAGTAATATTGCTTGCCGGGAAGATGAAAGAGTCGTCCGATTCATTTTTTTTTAACTTTCAAGGACTTGCGTAGTCTCAAATTTTGCGTAAGAGGTATGAATCAAATTTCGGAACGATGTTTTTTTTTTAACCATTTCAACATTTTTCACCGATATAAAAGTGACTACAAAATAACTACAAAGTATGAAGAATACCAAATATTAAAATCAAATCCGTCGAACAAATATATTGTATCCGTTTCCAAAAAAAACGTAAAGACCCAAATATGCAACGTATGGATTCATTCATTGTTTCGAAACCCTATGTACTAAAACACTTAATTCGTAATAGAGAAACTACCTCTGTAATAGAATATGACAGAATATGATCAATTGCAAAAACTCGAATCTGGTGCACCTAAACGGTCAATAATGTGGCTCTAGCAGCTCCGAGGGCTGAATGATGCTTTACGTTTAAACGTCCGCTCTCGAGCAATGCAATGATGGTTTGCAATTTTAAAGGACGTAATTGTACCTATAGCTTAATAAACACACAGAAGGGATAATCCATAAAATACGCCACGTTTGGATGATTTAGTGAGGAATTGAGGGGGGGGGGTGCTCAAATGTATGATAAGCAATGCATTAATTCAAGAAAAATCTGTACGTAGCAGGAGAGGGGGAGGGGTTAAAAATTTCCACTTTTCATGTGACGTACTTTATGGATTCTCCTGAAGTTGGCTGAAGCTGGGTGGACAAAATTATACGCGTAACTGAATTGCAACATCATCAACCCGGGGAGTAAAGTAGTGGTGTGACGACAACTAGAAGACTGATTGCTTCATATAAGTGCATGCGTATAACGACACAGCAAGTGTACTTTTTCGCAGCTGTTGTTTAAAGGGAGATATAATATATAGTGAGACAATTGATCAGGATACGATTGTATGCAAATGAGATTAAAGCTAATTGAGACAGCTTTTGGAAACGATGGAATTTTTGTTCTAGGTAAGTATGTTTAGGTTATATGATTTATGTCAATCAAACACATATGAAGGACGTTTGTTAAGCTAATGTAGAGTACTGAAATTGAACATGTTCTGACGGACAGATAAGCGGAAATTTATTTTTTTGGCATCGAACATAATGCATTAGATCGATTAAACTTCACACTATTTGACATATGTATTGCATATCGAGCAATCAAAATGTTCTAAATTCCTTTCTACATTTGCACAATCTAAACGTGTGTATGTATGTACTTCCATGGTATGCCTATAATTTTTGGATGAGACGTGCTGGCATTCATTTATTTATACATTTATTGATTTATACATTTTTATACATCGTTCTGCCTACTGTATTTTTGACATGCAGTCATATAGAGATGTGCCCCGCACAACGTAGTTCCAGATTAAAAATTCTCATATTTTCACTACTAGCTGAAATACTAGTGGTCAATTTATGGTCCAAATTTGCGCAAGATTTGGTATTCTACATGATGTTAGAGTGATTCTATCAAAATGCATTATTATTTGAAAGTCATTTTTAGACAGTTACATCAACAGACCGAATGGAATCTAACTTTGAACAATTATGACTCATATAACGCTTGACCTAACTTAAAATTGTTAAATTAAAAATTTAGGCAATATTTTTTCAATAGTTATTATAATATTATTTTTTCCATATTTTTTTTTCTTTTTTACTTTTTCATTCTTTATTTATTTGTGTTCCCCCCAACTCCCCCTGATGAAATGTCTCGGACATAAAAGAAAAATAATATTTGCATCGGCCTATCACGTGCAATAAATTATTTAGCGAAGGAAACGCTGCCTTGGATTAAGGGAAATATTATAAGTGAGGGGCCGTTCATAAACCACATAAACTTTTTGGGGGAGGGGTGCAGGTTCTGGCCAAAGTCTACGCTCCATACAAATTTTAAATTTTTTGTATGGACGAAAGTCTACGAGGAGGAGGGGTGTCTAAGATGAACAAAATTTGGTCTACGTAGTTTATGAACAGCCCCTGACATTATTGTTGCCAACTCATCAGTTTATCAGTATATTGGAATGGAGGAAAATGAATAGCAAAAGGTTATTAGGACCATAACAAATTGCAAATGCTCTATCTATCTATCTGTATATATAAAAATGAATTTCTGTCTGTCTGTACGTCTATCTGTCGCATCCTTATGCATTCGGAAACTACTGAACCGACCGATGTGAAATTTTGTATGTGGGTATTGTTGGGGCCGGGAATGGTGCTTAGCTTGGTGTGAGACGTCTCCGGTCTTTGTAATGAGGGGCTCTCATACAGATGACTTTGCGGGAAACGTCCCTATGGAGTAGTACGTCAAAAAAACACAGTAGGCAGGCAGTTTTGCCGGGACAGCTAGTTGAAATTAAAATAAAAAAAGCGTGCCGTCAAACGGGGTTACTTGCAACAGCGGTGTAACTTGCAACACGATGACATACAGAGGGGGTGGCCAAAATGTTTGGGATAGGCAGCTTTTTTTTTCTCTCACAAAAAAGTTCCACATTCTATAACTTTTCATAGAGTGCATCAAAAAATCTCAAATTTTGACTGTTTGTCAACCTATTATATGTGCATCATTGGTACAAATTTGGGCTCGATTGATTAATGTTTCGCAAAGTTAGAACAGTTCGGGTAAAACACTATTTTTTAGACAACTCATTTTTGAGCTGTCATATCTCGGAAACCAGTGAACCGAATTGAATGAAATTTTGAACGTACACTAACACTATGTAAATGCTTCACAAACTATTTAAACATAGGTACTTTTTGAACGTTGAAAAAAATTATCATGGATTGACATTTTTTGGATTTTTTTTTCGAAAAAATGGAATTATTTTACATCAATGTCAATAAATTTTAGTGTTGATATCTAAAGATTTTCCACTCCTGTTCTCAAGTTATTTCTAATCAGATATATTAGAGCTTAATAAGATTTTTTGTGTGGTATTGTAAATTTGACTTATTTTCAACCCGGTGTGACTTGAGTCGCCGTGTGAAAATATTACATTTTATAACGTCGTATTAAGTATCAATATATTGTTGATGAACGTTAAACAATTCATTCAATTCGGTTCACTGGTTTCCGAGATATGACAGTTAAAAAAATAGTTGTCTCAATAATAGAATTTTACCCGAACGGTTCTAACTTCGCGAAAAATTATTTAATTGAGCCCAAATTTGTAACAGAGATGCACATGTAATAGGTTGACAAACAGTCAAAATTTGAGATTTTTTTATGCACTCTATGGAAAGTTACATGTTGATTTTTTTTTGTTGGAGAAAAGAAGTTGCCTATCCCAAACATTTTGGCCATCCCCTGTACAATAAATGTGAACTATTTTCTCATAATATTGAAAGCTAGTATGCTCCAACATTTCGGTTATCAAAATTATGTGTACCAAAGATAGTTTTAGTGGAAAATCCGTTTTTTTTCTTTGTTTATTGCTTAGTTACACTGTTAATACAGTTTACTTATTTATGTCATAAAAACAAGTTGGAAAATCGTGATTTACTTCTCTATGGTAAGTGCGATAAGGTAATTAGGGTAGCTAATAGTAAGCTTAGCTGAACGATAAAAGTTTGATAAACTTATCGACTGAGTAAGGTAAATAATCATCATCAGTTTCGACAACCACTATGGGGTAACTTGCAACAGTTGAAATTAACAAAACTTTCTATAATTTAATTTAATTTCACAATATTTTGGATACCAATAATCGAAATGAATCATTTATTAACTACGTAACGTGCCCATTTTCAAATGTCGATTCAATTTTACCATTTTTGCACGTGACTTTCAAACATTGATAAGAACTTCCATATTTTGTCATTTTGTTGATGAAAAATTTAATTCAGTTTATGAATGTTCCGAAACAATTACCAACATCTGCTCTGAACCTAGATGGAGTAAATTATTTCAATTAAATGCACAAATTGGTGTCTTTGAAATTTACAAAAATGAATGGGTATGTAAATCATGTTATTTTAGTTGAAGTAGCCAAATACCACTTCAAACTAAAAATTGCCTAAAGATGACTCACTTTACATTTTCAACAAGTAACATTGAGCTGTGTGGACTTTTGTAGCTAGTACGGAGCACTTTTTCATTTTTTATGGAGCGTTTCTATTTCTTTCCAAGGTGCAATTATTAGGCTGGCCAAAATAAATTAATGAATTATAAAATGTATTTATCAAATGTATTTCAATGGACAGTGTATCTATTTATAAGCGGAAGAGTATCCAAATATGTTGATTGTACACTAAAACCTCTTTTTATGCATGTTATTTTTATGCACATTTAATTATGCACCTTTTTTTATGCCCTGCATAAAAAGAGGGAAAGCTACCCAGAACCAATATTGTGCATAAGAATATTTAATAATGATGGGAACTATTGCAACGGCGGCCAAGGGGTGTTTACAGAGGAGAGCAAAGGAAGGTTACAGGCTCGTTTTTGGGTGTTTCCGAAGGTTTCATGTGCGTTACATGGGGCCCGAGTGGGTCTTAAGGGGGTTTCGGAGTCATTTCAGGTAGTCTCAGAGCATTTTAGGCTGGTTTCAGAGACATTACGGAGGCGTTATTAGGGGTTTTGGTTTAAGAGGATTTTTTGTGGCATTTCAGGATGTTTCAGACCACTTTCAGCGTGATTCAGAGGCGTTACGGAAGCGTTACGGAGGATATTTCGGGGTGTTCGGAGCCTCTCAGATGCGTAACATGGGGTCCGAGGGGGTTATAGGGGGATTTTGGAGGCATTTCAAGACGTTTCAGAGCATTTTTGGCGGGATGCAGAAGCGATACTTAAGCGTTACGAGGAGTTTTCGTGGGGTTCGGAGCCCCTCAGGTTCATTACATGGGAACCGAGGGGGTTCAAAGGGGATTTTGAAGGCATTTCAGGACGTTTCAGAGTTTTCTTCTGCGGAATTATGAGGCGTTATGAAAGCGTTACGGAGGAGTTTTCGGGGTGTTCGAAGCTTCTCAGGTGGGTAACATGGGGTCCAAGGGGGTTTAAGGGGGATTTTGGAGGCATTTCAAGACGTTTCAGAGCATTTTTGGCGGGATTCAGAGGCGTTACGAGGAGTTTTCGTGGGGTTAGGAGCCCCTCAGGTGCATTACATGGGAACCGAGGGGGTTCAATGGGGATTTTGAAGGCATTTCAGGACGTTTCAGAGCTTTTTCTTTGGAATTAAGAGGCGTTATGAAAGCGTTACGGAGGAGTTTTCGGGGTGTTCGAAGCTTCTCAGGTGCGTACATGGTGTCCGAGGGGGTTTAAGCGCGATTTTGGAGGCATTTCAAGACATTTCAGAGCATTTTTGGCGGGATGCAGAGGCGATACTTAAGCGCGTTTTCGAGGCGATACTTAAGGAGTTTTCGTGGGTTTCGGAGCCCCTCAGGTGCATTGCATGGGAACCGAGGGGGTTCAATGGGGATTTTGAAGGCATTTCAGGACGTTTCAGAGCTTTTTCTTTGGAATTAAGAGGCGTTATGAAAGCATTACGGAAGAGTTTTCGGAGTGTTCGAAGCTTCTCAGGTGCGTTACATGGGGTCCGAGGTGGTTTAAGGGGGATTTTGGAGGCATTTCAAGACGTTTCAGAGCATTTTTGGCGGGATTCAGAAGCGTTACTTAAGCGTTACGAGGAGTTTTCGTGGGGTTCTGAGCCACTCAGGTGCGTTACATGGGGTCCGAGGGGGTTTAAGGGGGATTTTGGGGACATTTCAGAATGTTTCAGACCATTTTCGGCGTGATTAAGAGGCGTTACGAAAGCGTTACGGAGCAGTTTTAGGGGGTTTGGAGCCTCCCAGGTTCATTACATGGAGTCCGAGGGGGTCTAAGGGGGATTTTGGAGGCATTTCAGGACGTTTCAGAGCCTCTTCGGTGGGATTCAGAGGCGATACGGAAGCGTTACGGAGGAGTTTTCAAGGGGTTCGGAGCTTCTGAGATGCGTTACATGGAGTCCGAGGGGGTCTAAGGGGGATTTTGGAGGCATTTCAGGACGTTTCAGAGTCTCTTCGGTGGGATTCAGAGGCGTTACAGAAGCGTTACGGAGGAGTTCTCAGGGGTTTCGAAGCCTCTCAGGTGCGTTACATGGGGTCCCCGGGGGTTTAAGAGGGATATTTGAGGCATTTCAGGACGTTTCAGAGCAGACGCTGAAAAATCTTAAAACGCCCCCAAACCTCTTGCAACGCCCTTTAAAGGCTCCTGAGATCCCTTGAATTGCCCCTGAAGCCCCTTGGAACGCCCCTGAAATCCACTAAATATGTACTTTTGAAATACCTCAGAATTCTCCGTAATCCCATGAAAACACCAAAAAATCTTGTGCCCTTAAAAGGCTTCTCAAATCCCCCGAAACAACCCCTTAAAACGCCCCTGAAGCCCCTTGGAACCCCCTTTTTGGGCTCTCTGGGATCTTTCTGGAAACCACCTCAACTGCCCAGGAGCAAGACCTGTTCTCGCTCCTCGTTCCTCGAACTAGATTCTCTAATTGAAGCCCGTACTTAATTTATACATAAATTTCCCTCTTTTTATGCCTTTTTTAATTTATGCACATTTTTAATTTATGCAGTCCCAGCTATGTGCATAAAAAGAGGTTCCAGTGTATTGAAAAAATCCACTGTATCGAATAAAAAAAATGCACCAAAGTTGTCAATTTTGAATTGCCATGTATCCGTCATTCCCAACCAATTGATTTAATTTTTCAGTGCTTCGTTACAATTACATTTTAAACTCTATTGAAAAAAAATGGCTTATAACTATTGATACAATAGTTACAGACGGTTGTATTTTGACAATAAAAATGCCCACGTTATGTGATACACAAGGATCAACATCCACGTTAGGTACATTTACTTTACCCTGTTTGTACAAATCAATTATTTCCTACTACAGATTTTGATTTGTCAATATTTTACAATAATCTCACAATACAAATTTATTGAGTAAAAAGAAAACTTAAAATACAATTTGGGTTAAGTAAAAACAACGAGAAGTAAACGTAATAGTTTTGTGTCGTGATAGGCTGCGAATGAGCATACATGGTGCGATGCGAGCCGTCCAAAATGAAATTTGGGTGACAAAGCATCCACTTGAAACAATGCAATGAGAGGGCACTCTAGGAGTAAGTGTTGTTTCATGTCACCTGAAAACGAGATCTCGGTTCTCCAGCATTTCCAACTAGAGAACTGCGGGATGAAATTGCACAGCTGGAGTGTGAAACCACTTACTCGTTTGGCAGATTGAAGGAAAAAATGTTCTGAAAAAATAGGGCAAACGGCTCACTCGACTCAGGAGGAGAAATTAACCCTCCCGCGGTTCCAGCTCTTTGTCGCTGTTGGTTTCGATGAATGTCAGGGATGCAGAAAGTTGCGAGCAAATCTCCTCGAGGGGCAGAAATGGCAAAACGCCGTTAAGAACAGTGGTGATGGCTCTGAATTGAGACGAGAAGCAGCAATGGTGAAACACTTGATGAGGATAAAATGTGTTTGTTCAGCAGATTATGCAATTGAATTTGGAGATGTTGTTAAACACTGTTTGACAGGATTAGTTGAAGAATGAATGAGTAATTTACAATCCAGCTCATCTTTACTCATATAAAACACTGCTTATCAATTATGACTGAAATCAAGTATATTTTTAATATGAAAATTGTAATTTTTTCATTCAATTTTGTAAATTTTTAAAAGACAGACAATTTCGGTTGCAAGATTTTCTTTTCCACTTCTTCTACTTTGTCAGACCACACGAAGAAAACTGCTCAATGAAATCTAACCCCAGATCAGTCATAACTCAAATATTTTATGGGATTAAGATAAGAAGTCCCGGTTTTCGAACCGGAGCGAATAGACAGCTAGCATGGCTATGCAGACAGAAATGTAGACATCCGAGGCAGGTGAAGTAGAATGAATGAAGGCAGTGGCCAGAAAAGCGAGCAAAAAAAAAGGTCAGGTAGGAACCAGAACCTTGAAAGCCTAGTGTTACGTGGCCAGAGTAAATAGAGGAGGAGACAAAAGTTAAGGACGTTTATCTCCTTTGTCGCCTCTGTTGAAATCCTGCTTAAGGACCTCACCCAAAAAGGATCATCGACGAACCAGAAATAAATTCCGGAACGTGTTAAGATTGGGATATGGTCTGAGGAACAAGATTGTGTAATGCAAATATTTGTTCAGATGAAGTTTTGTGGTTTTTGTTGCCTTTTTTCTGTCTGCAAAGTAACTTTTTTGTCTGTTTGCAAGAAGCAGAAAACCCCATTTACTTTGGATTATAGGATTTCCCTTCATCCCGGTGATGTTTGTAAATTTCATTATCTTAAATATTTCCGGTCGTCTTTCATCTATGCTGGACCACAATAGAGAGGATTGGCAAGGAGGAGTAAAAAAGCTCAAAACACGTCATTAATTTCCCATTCATCGTCTTGAAGCCACACGCAAACATGCAATTTGATTTGAACCGTAGATTCGCTACGGGTTTCTACACGCGGCATCGGAGAAAGGAGAGGAAATTTGTGTAATAAATTTGATTGCGTTCTTCTTGACCCCCGAGAAGAAGACGGGTTTTCATTCAACCCTTGGCTGCCCACAACCTTGCACCACGAAAAGCCTGGAAAGGTTTCATCACAGAAGCTTTTTTCCATGTTTGGTTACCGATTTTATGAGATCATTAATTTAATGTTTATGATTTATGGTCTATAAATCCCCACTTAGCCACCGAATGCGTGCGTAGAGATGAATTTAATTAGTGGGCCGGATTTCTGCTTCCTTTTCTTAGTGTAAACTGTGGTTTCATCAATGAAACTGTAATTTATAGCCGATAATTTACACGAAACTGCCAATTGTTTTTTTCTGCATATTCTAACTGCAGTTTGAAGTTATAGAGCTAATTTGTTTTGATCTTTCTTATCGAGACTTTTGTGGATTAAATTGTCCATCGGTCTTGGAGCATTCAGTTATGGAAATACCCTTCATTTCCTTGAATCTTCGTGTCCGACAGGCTACATACATAAAGCCTGTACCTGCAATAATCGGGACACAGAAGTACGGCTGCAGCTCTGTAATGAATCGGTAAAATTGGCCAAATAATTTACTGAGAACTCTTTGGAGTATGTTTATTATTTGTGCCAAATTTCATAAAAATCGATGCATTACTTTTAACTGTGGATGAAAATCAAACAGACGTGGTTTTAAGCATTTTGTACAATCATGACCAATTTTCATTCGCATATTAGATGATTCTTTTACGCTACAGTTAAAAATTCTGTGATGATAATTATGAAATTTTGTTAGTAGTTATGATACTAGTTATGATACTCAAAGAGACACTTTCTTGCAAAATGTCATCAACTTTAAACAATTGGTTTGAAAGCTACTGGTGTTGATAGGGGTGAGTGATAACGAAAATGTTTTGTGTTTTTCATGTGCAATGTTTGCCTATTCATAACTTTTGAATTTCTCTGAAAATTATCATGAAATTTTCACAGAAGGTAGTTGATTTTGTGTATATTATGCCTGCAAAATTTGATGATTATAGGTAAAGTACTTTCAATAGTACAATCGAAACAATAAAGGGTGCTTACAAATTGCTGTCTGAGGGGCTAAAATCACGTTCAGTTCCAATACATGATTTGACTATAACATTGTTGATAGTGCATTAAGTTTTTTGAAATTTTGCCTATGCAACAAATGTAGATTGAGAGGTATGTGTTCACCATTTCAGCCATTTTCTTTGCCAAATTCAAAAGTTACAGCACTGATAAGCAAAACTAGGGGCTGTACAAAATTCTGCCTCGCACATTCTACTCTTTCATTGCTACAACAAAAAGTACTGCACCGATTCACATGAAATTGTGTAGGTGAAATGAACACATCTTAAGATATTATTAGGCCAAATTTGAGCAGTTTTAATTAATCTATTGCAGAGTTACAGCTGTATTTCTGTGTCCCGATTATTGCGGATACAGGCTTTATACTTAAATGCAAAATTAACAAATTTCATGTCAACCTCTCGATTGGTAATAAGTTATAACTTATGTAGTTCATATAAAGCACAATACTGAGAGTCTAGTGAAGCAGGTACCGTTTAAGAAGCGACTTCCACAAAGAAGAAGAAGATTTGGTAACATTTTTAGGAGTGAGTATGGAAGTATCTTAAAGCCTTTATAAGTGTCTTGAAAGTGAACGGCATCAAGAGAGTCCATTTTTTAACGCGGTCAAGTAGTAGTGGAACCATCTTGGCAGGGCTCCTATTTTGGGCACTTTTTTTCTATAACTCAGCAAGTTTTGAACCAATTGACGCAATTTTTGAAAAGCGGTGTGATACGTGTAGTAGGGTATTCGTTCCCTTATTAAACATGTGGCTCCCATTTTCATCCTACAGAAAACAAAGGATTCAAGCACTGTTTGTTTTGTTTCTTAAAGCATTATCCAGTTAGAATCCGGACGCAAAAGATAATTCTAGATTGAGTTTAAATAAGGGCGAAAGTAACATGATCGATTTCTCTTCATCGACTCTCTCTTCTGCAAATTAAAGTGACAAGATGCAAATTCAATCAAACTTTTTTTACACTTAGACGCTAGATTGCATCGCAACCTAGCGATTTACGACCAAAAAGTGCAACCCTACTTGCATCTTGTCACTTTAATTTAAAAAATCTTGCACAAACACGCTGAAAATTTAGCGTGGTTGGGTACAACAGTTACGAAAAATGTTAATATCTCCAAAACCATTATGGGTGATGTGCTCAGATGTTGTTAACCATGCCATATGGAAGTATCCCAGGAAGATTGAGGATTATGTTCATGTATAAATCTGCTTGGAATTCCAAGATTTGGCAGGAAGTTTGAGCTCTGGGCATCGTTTTCGCACATCACGATTTTGACACTAAATGTGTACAAAGATGATAACATCAAGAATCGCGTGCTGCGTTTCAAAAATGCACACAAGGAATCTATGTAGAGGTTTGAGCTACTTTGGTGAGCTATCACGGTAGCTTGAGATGTGCAGTGGTGTCATCACTGTTTGATAGTGTTTATTAACGAAAAAACACTCAAATTTCGCTTCTTTAGAATTCACTGAATTGCCCTCAATTTCGCAAGAAGAGAAATATTTGGAAAAGTTGCTTTGGAATCCTAATCAGACTGATAGAGGGTCTCAGGACACTACAGAGATGACCCGATTGTTAAACAAATACGCCGAAGGGGTTGATGTTAAAATTTACTACCATTGTGCAGATTTTTAAGGAAGTTATCACGGAAAAAATGAGAAAATGTGTTAAAAATTTGATCAAATAATTTCTATGATATTTTTCAATGAAACTACAGTAAATTATCTTTGTTTTGAGGGCTTAACCTGTTCTGTTTGGTATTCTACCTCTGATAAGTGATTATCTGCGTCCGGATTCTAACTGGACAATGCCTTATTTTTGTACTTTTTGCTAGAAGCGAGCACGCATGAAAACAATAGGAACGGAATCAATCGGTGCCGTAATCGCTTGTTATCGCTTGTTAGGATGAATATGGGAGCATGAAATTACTTGTGACACTCGTGCCCTATCTAGGCGTTTTAAAAATGCCAAATTTTTCATTGACTGAGTTAAAGCGAAAAGTGCCCAAAATAGCAGCCACTGCCCTTATGGCTCGCTACCCATATTGACGGCTCAATCGTACGAATAGATTGAATAGACAAAGTACGGCACGAGCGCTTGCTGCATGAGCATAAGCATTAGCGTGTTTTAAAAATCGTTTCTGTTCCACACCGCTTAGGCGCTGTCCATAAAACTACGTAGACTTTTTCTCGGTCATCTCAGATCCCCCTCGTATCTACAATCCCAAACCCCCCCCCCCCTGCATTTACTCATTACAATATGTGTGGAATGCCCTTATATTTATTTATATATTATTATATTTTATTTTTGTATTATTATATTATTATATTATTTTATTATTATATTATTATATTATTATATTATTATAGTATTATATTTATTATTAATATTTAGCAACATGCCTAGTCTTTCACACTTCTTTTGAAGCGTTACGTAATTTATGCATGGTGACTGACGTCATGCAATAGTTAATGGATTCACGTTTTGCGTAACATTTTTTTATGAAACATACTACAATGTATAAAAACCCTGGTAAAAACTGGCGATTGCAACAAAATTTCTGCCTTTTTGAACGTTACGTAATTTTTCAACATGCCCTGCCTCAAAATGCGACAAAAAAGTTGTAATACTCACGTAGTTTTAACTATATGTGAAGTTTTATACTGAGGTGTCTTCATTTCATCATGCACTCAAAATTTGATAAGGCGGGCCAAAATATGTTCACTTGGTGGTCCAAAATAAAATCAGGTCCAAAATAGAAGCCCGAGATCCTTCAGGAGTTTTGATATTTCTTGTATTTACTACAACAATTTTGAGTTCTTTTTGGCCTTTTTCGATAGAAAACATGTTGCTCTGCGTAATGCCTACTAAAATTATCCATGTTTAATAGTGAAAACCTTCTTTTTTCGCTGAATTGTTCATCCACTTCCTAACGGGGTCCAACATATCTCGCTTACCCTATGCAATAGGTTTAAAATGCCCTTCAAGCCATATTGAATGTTCACTCGTTCACGCCACTCGCTGAGTCTGCAGTCGTCCAACGTCGAAAAACCGAAAAAAATACAAATACGCGAATATAGACCCGAGGAGCCGGAAGACAATTACTCGCATGCAGCTGCAACGGATTCTTGCATCCACTTCCCTGAAAATGACCTGGAAGATTCCATTGGAGCTCATTTATCGTTAAGACAATTTCTAACGTCAATACGGACCACTGTGCATCATCAAACGGGCGCTGTATATTCGTAAGTAAACCGCAATGATGAATTAATTAAATTCAATGGAACTCAATACTTCACAGATCGAAAAACGAGTGTAAAATTCTGTGACATATGATGCACATGTTTGGAGCGTGGGATATAACAGAATTTTACATGACATAACATGTAAAAGTCATTAAATATCATTTAAACTTCCATTATATGTCATGTTATTCCGCATGATTCTGAGTGTTTACGTGACATATAACATGAATTTACATGATATATCATGTAAACCATCATAACACTAACCTTACATGACTAAATGGAAGTTTACAGTATGCGGCAGGAAAAAATGCGAAAGTGTTTTTCAACTTCAAACCTCATTTTCGTCCATTTGACATTAACCAATCTATGTTTCAACGTTCCATGATCTATAATAGGCTAGTTTTCTGAAAAGTTAATTAAAAAATTTCCCATTTTGGTCACTAACCTTTACAGGGCGGCGCTTGAAGATGAAGACAACCAGAATTTTCAAACCGCAGAAAATCGCACAGGTCGCTAAATTTCGCATCTGATAAAACAAATTTTTTGATTTTCTCTACAATATCATCAAATATATGTACTTATTTCATCTGGTATGTGAAACTACATGGCTCTGGATCAGTGTGGTCTGGTTGTTCATCAAATTTGTGCTAATTTTGATACTGTTATAGTCATTTTGTTTAATGACCATTGGGCGCGCAGTTTATTGATACCCGCTTATTAGGCCTACATTATCACATGTTAAACATCAAATATGTTCATTTTTTTTTTTAGTGCTAGAATATAGACATTGACTGATACGCTGTCATGAAAAAATAGTCATATATACCCCATATTTAGCGTGTAATAGTGCCTTGAATTTTTCGCATTTTTTCCTGCCGCATCCTGTACATGACGTGTAAATCTCATTATTTTTATCTGTGCTGTTTATAGCTGTTTATATACATCTTTGTTGATGTCAATGCTGTATTTCACGATGATGTAAAACCACACCGAGGTACGAATCCCATTTCTGACATACTCACAATATGTAGGTTCTTCCTTCGGAAGGGAAGTAAAATAATTCCATGTTTTTTTAGCCCCACACAATTTTTATCAACTTTAGGCTGCTTGAAGGACCACTTTGCCTTGAGATACGGAATTCAAATTTCGACACGATCATTTCTTAGCTAAAGCGATAATTTTCCAGCAACGAACTTTCAATATTTCCATTTTTTTTTTTGCAAAATAAGGGATAGCCTACTGAACAATAAACCCATTACTATTCACTTACAAAATCTGAAACAATTCATACTTTTGTAATAACATTTCAAAAAACTTCTCAAAAATACCGAATATTTTTCCTAGTAGTTAAAAAACAAATTTAGCCGTAAACCTAAGCCGTAATCATTTATGAGAGTCTATGCTTTCTTTTGTGTAGTAAATAATAAATATTCAATTATTATTATTAATTTATTAGTAAATCAATAAATAAATAAAATATATTTTAGATCTTTATTTTTTGTTTCAGATATATTTTCTTCCAAAGACATCATGATTTTGAAACTACTAAACTGCCCACGTTCGGGCAAATAACAAGCTACATTCTACACAGTGCACACTTGCACTTGTCATGATCTATTGGGGCATTTCTGATTTCATCGGAGCACTTTCCATAGTTGTCAGTTTTGGCGGCAATGACATGAAAATAATGGTACTTATTGTGGCACTTTTTACTACCGACACAGCCGTAATTCGCACCAACTTCCATAAATAAGAAGAGAATGGCCTCATCTATACCGAGTGCTTCAGTATTTTCACCAGTCCAGTGGTCAGCGTAATGTATGAGATTCTGTGTGCAATAGCACATCTCTTGCTGTTGCATTGACCAACAATTATAACTGTCCATAGCGAAGGAAAATAATAATGCTTTTGTTGTCTTACTGAATGTGTGTAACTACCAACGCAATCGGCTCAGTATCATTCGTAAGGTGTTTCGAGGAAACGGTTAATAAATTGCGTAGTGCAACAGGAGATGTTGATGAGTGTTGCATTTACGAGGATTTTAATTGCGTATTGTTTCTCGTTTTGATTCAGCAGAAAAATGGCTTTATGCATTACAGACAAATCTCTAGGAAATGCAGGTTCGTGATATTTGTGTTGATGTGAAATATCGTACGGTGTCATTATCTAGGGCGTTGAGCCGAAACTACATTGTAAAACATTTGTATTACCATTTTTCAAATGTCTTGTTTCAGCAATAATCTACTCCATTACTCCATAACAAATGCTATTGGAATCCAAAAATGCAGCCAGGGGACAACTAGGGGAGGTTTTTTGAAACCTGTAGAATTCCAAGTTGGGTATTTTCTTTGATCGATTGCTTATCTGATTAATTGAAAGGATCAAATTACATCCAATGCACACTCATAGAAATAATAAGCATTTTTGTTTAATATAGAAGTTTTAGCTTAGGATCTCAAAAATTCTGATACATATACCGTCGTGCGGGGCTACTTTTGAAACACGGGGCTACTTTGGACACTTTTGAATATGGATTTTTTGAATTTGAAATATGGTTCAAATCTGTTTGATGTCTTTGGGACTATTGCGACGCAATATTTTCCCCTTCATTTGGTTGAAATTGTTTTTCAAACAAACCCTTTATTGCTTGTCAGGAGGCGAAAAAACATCGAATGAATCATAAAAATATACATAACGTATCAGAACATTTGCTCTGTAAGCATTGTTTCTACAGTTCATAAATTTCAGAGGGTTGCTCAATTCGTGCAAAAAGTATCGACGTAGCATATACAATCGAATATTTGTATCGATACACATTATAAATGACCGTTTAACCTAAATAAAGGATTGATGGCCCCCAGACAGCCTTTAAGCCTATATTAAAATATCGCGCTGCTCATAATACCAAAGGTAGCACAGAACCACCTAAAAACGCATATATTTATTGAAATCATGTATGATATAGTATACAACAGTACTGGTACAAAGTAGTAATTTAAATAAACCCGGAATTTTAACTGCAGCTTTGTTTTAATTATAAATGTCCAAAGTAGCCCCCCTTTGGTTCTATATGAGATGTCTCCGATTGGTGTATGGGCAACTTTTTTGTTTATTGATGGATTTAGTTCAAATTTTGCATGTATCCTACATACATACTCACAATTATTATGTGTAAAAATTGTGGAAATACATTCACTACTCTGGGAGTTATAATGTCATAAAGTTGAAAAACCATTAAAAAGTGTATAAAGAAGCCCCGCACGACGGTACCTATTTCTGAAATGTAACGCTTGGGACCAGTTTTTACCATTTTTTTTTTTCAAAGTGCCACAACGTGAACTACGTTCGCTGAGACTAACTGTTTTCGCAAAACTGCGAATGATTGATTTCCCGCCAACATAAATTGTAAAACCAGTGCGTTTCTTTATCTTTCGGTTGAGAATGTATGCTGATCCACCGTCGTCATCGATTCCAGTCAATACAGTCGTCGGAGCCCTTTTAACCATCAACCATCAGTCATACACTCTACACTCCTTCGTACATGATTGAAGAGACCAATTTATAATAATAATGTGCGGTCTGCTGCTTTTGATGATTATCTAATGTCTTGTCAACTGCTTCAGTTTCTTTACGTATGATTTCGATAGCTTTTGAAGTAAGAATCAATCTTTGTGTTTGATTTTGTCGTGTGTTTGCTCGTTATCTATGGCTCTAGTCTCTCGCTTCTTTTCTTAGCTCCAGTAGTGGTAGAACATTGTGCTGTGGGATAGACACCTTACAAAGAAAGCTGAAAACCTTATGATAGCAATCGAAGTCGGTGGCAATGGCCAAGTAGGGTCTTAAAACCAACCGGAATGGCGTGGAAGCCGGATGAATGAAAGGCGAAGGTGGATAATCCGTTTGACGACAGTTTTGTCATTAACCATCCCAAAGTCAGACGGGTCTAGGTAATTTAATGTTGGTTATATAGACATGCTTTATCGTCAAAATCGATTAGTTACAAAAGGGGTGTGTGATAAGTTTGCAAGAAATGCAAATAGCCTTTGCGGTAGGAAAGATCAGTAAAGCTTAAGAAAGGTACAAAACAGGAAACCAAAGGGTCGACGGTTGGTGAACGATGATTGGTAATCAATAGAATGGCACTAATGCTAATAAGCAGTGACTAAAGATCCTCCATACTTCATTAGATTACAGAGCTCGCTAAGTTCTATTTTTTATAGATGTGTAAATACTGCCGTTCTGAAATGTGCCGAGTCCGGGTTTAAACACACATTTGTTTGACACCAATTAATCCACATGCAGAAATCGAAAAGGAAATGATGAGAACTTGCATTTAAATTACCTAGCAGAAACGGCTTCCCTTTTCCCGATATTGTTATAATACAAATAGAGTGCAAAGAAAGTTAGGACGGTATGACATAATTTTGAGATCGAACATCTAAAAGTGCAAACAACTCTTACAACCATATGATACTAAACTAGAGTTATGTTGATGTGTTTTATTGTGTGTAGGGATTTGACAACTGAATGCAACGAATCGAAACTGCCGTTCCTGAAATCGTCGTTGATTTTGTCATTCGATGGAAGAGGAGAGGACAAACTAACACATCAGCGCGCGGGATTCTACAGTTAGCCATTTTCAGCGAGATGACATGTTTTTTTTCTACATAAGTAGTCTGCAACAGAATTCTTTTTGTGCTCAAGAGTGCTAGTGCAAATGCCAAATATGATTCATCTGGAAAGTAAAACTGACAACATAACATTGCAAGTCTTGGGATGGTAAATCCACGCGACGGGAGCATAACGACATACCTATAGGTAGTGTGAAAAGAAAATTATAAAGTTTTACACAGGATAGAGATGTCACAACGGAATCGAATGGGATAGGATCTATGTAAAGCACCATCAAATGTAATCGAAACGTTAAAATTTTATATGAGCAATTTAACATTTCGTAAGATGTTTACAAATATGCATTGGCTTTCATTCAGTTGACAAACGAGTATCGAGCAGCTGCATATGAATAGGGGTCATTCAAATATTACGTAACGCAAAATTTGACAATTTTAGAACCTCTCCCTCCCCCACGTAACAACTTTTGTATGGAAAATTTTGAAATTTTGTATGAAGCGTAACACGATGCTAGACCCCCTCCCTCCCCCCTTAGCGTTACGTAATATTTGAACGAACCCATATGCAGGCAAGTGAGTGACAATTGCCGCCCGGTTAGGAGAGTGAGAGAGAAAACAGAAAAAGCTAGCTACGCTAATGAGAGCCGTGGGTCGGTTATCCAATTTCGACTTGTGTCGGCTTGACAAAAAGATCTGATGGCGCGTCTGAGTATAGGTGATTTCAGATGACCCCCAATTGTAGAGGCGCTTGGTGAGATACGGAGAAAATCGTTTGTTTACATAAAAAAGTTAATTTTCTGTCGTCAAATTTTACTCATTATTTGCTCTAGAAGTTGCTATTTTCCATTGGTAATGGCTTCCGTTATCATCATTCTTGATGCCCACGCCAACAGACACCGGATTGGCCCGCTAACAAAAAATCCGGAAGATCGCCCGCCGGAGGCATAGCAAGAGCTCCTCAAATTGATCACATAAATTGTTCGTAAGTATTGAGGGATTTGCACAAAAGTGCACGCGGCCTTTCGCTTCCGAAAGGTACAGCCGCGGTTTTCACTCAATATTTACTTCATCCTTATGGGATATAACATTGCGGCGTTTCCTACGGTGCGGCTGTTCCTTTCGAAAACGATAGACCGCGTGAACTTTTGTGCAAAGCCCCTTTTTGAAACATTTCAACGACCGCGCGGTGTTTACGTTTCAAGAAATCTGACAATACCTACCGGATCTTAACGCACCTGAAAGAGAATTAAATTTTCTTTCCAAAAAGTGCTCGTTTGTTTCTCTACGATGCGGAATTCGATATGAAAAAGTGAAAAAAGTGCACTTTGCCTATGCTGGGCCATGTGAAATTTTGGCGGAGCCACGTTTTTCATAGGGTTCTCATTCCTGCCACCAGATGCGGAGGGATCGTTAGCTTCCGTTGAATTCACCTATTGAACCAATGACCATCAACTTCCAAAGCAAATGTGTGCTAAGAAGGATTTTTTTCTCGCAAAATGCAGACTATTGCTGCCACTAAGAAGACATTTCCTGAGTTTGGTAGAAATATTCTGAGCAGGGTTGTTACTCGGCCTTCTTGCTAAATGTCCTGCCCATAGTTTCGTTCATGAGGGCAACTAGTGACTTGTATTATACATTAGCAATAAATCATCACGAAAATCTAACTGTTGATCGCATGGTGAGGGGAGGTGGCTTTTGGACAATCCAAAAAAAAATGATCTCGTAGTTTATGGACGGCCCCTTCCCAAGAAAGTCGTAATCATTCATGGTTTTCCATATTCGGGCTATATTTGAAGTCGACATTGGTTGTTGCATTTATTATGTGGTGAAGATTTACTACTGACTGAAGAATTGCAGGAACATTTCAATAAAATCGATGAACCTATTGGATGAGATGAAAAATAATAGTAAATAAATAGGAAGGCGACGCCTTTGCTGGACGATGTGCCTACATTTTAGGCACGCCGAATAATCCCAATCCCAGGCATCTTCCATCAGAAGAGGTAATATTGAATACCCGGATTAGAAACAGCTTGCGAGATGTGGCCTAATAGAAATAGAAGTAATGATAACGATTAATCTATATTTATCTGAACTGGAATCTAGATCACGGACAAGGAACTGAGGAAGTTTTATCATAACAATGTCAACTTAAGCCGACTGAGTAATTACGATAATAATGCTCATGTTATTATTATAATATGCTTTCAAGGCTACACGCAAGTACATTGTAAAGCCATTAGTAGAACATATAACTCGCTTTCTAAAGTCGACGCATTTACGATTCCAGAAGCGCTTACGAACTATGTGCAAAATTATTCCTTAATTATCAGTTGATTCCACCGCACCAGAGTGACATTTAAGGGGCTACAAATTTCAACTACTAAATTGATAAAATATTCGATAAGCGAAAACATCGCCCAAAACAGCGGAAGATACTTAGTAAACGCACATGTTTAAACATTTGCCCTAGTGATACCGGTTGGAGGGCTGCTTCTTTCACTGGGCCCTCGCGCATCCCGTCACATCTGATCGCTATCACCTTTGTATGATATGTAAATTAACAGGCACGCACTTTGCACCACCACCGACTAGAGAGTGACATTGAAAAAACCGGATAACACGCTGCAACCGGGAAACATGTGGTGTGTGGATCTTGCGAGCGATGCACATGCCGTCGCGCGTTGTCGATGGCACTACTTTCCTCTGGCCGTTTTACGTAACAACTGGTTTATACGGAGTACATCCGAAATACACGTTGATAACAGAAAGTTAATTGGTGTCATTAAAAATTTTGAAAATATGCACTAACTAATGAGAGTGTTTGATTAATGATCAAGCTCCATTAACCAGAATACGTTCAGTGGCGCATAACTTGCATGTGATGCCTTAATGATTTGCTTTGGAAGTGATACATTGTTATAGATTGTAGCGATCACTAGTATCTACAAGCTGAACATGACGTTAAGATCTGTAGAACTCACAAGCGAACTAGTTTTCACATGAATGTTATTTACACAAATTCCAATATAATGTTGAAGTACTCAAAGTAAAAATAGGTGAACCAGCTTGCGTTAAATATTTTTTCAGTTAAATGCAATTACGGTAGGTGACAAAATAGAGAATCATCAGTAACTAATGAGAGTGTTTGATTAATGATCAAGCTCCATTAACCAGAATACGTTCAGTGGCGCATAACTTGCATGTGATGCCTTAATGATTTGCTTTGGAAGTGATACATTGTTATAGATTGTAGCGATCACTAGTATCTACAAGCTGAACATGACGTTAAGATCTGTAGAACTCACAAGCGAACTAGTTTTCACATGAATGTTATTTACACAAATTCCAATATAATGTTGAAGTACTCAAAGTAAAAATAGGTGAACCAGCTTGCGTTAAATATTTTTTCAGTTAAATGCAATTACGGTAGGTGACAAAATAGAGAATCATCAGTAACCTCAAAAACGAAGTTTTCAGTTGGTCTAGTAGTTAACGCTTCAAATCGCAGGCGTCGGCTTGAGACCAATCACCTACAAATACCTGGCAAACTTAAAATAAGTTCTGAAAACCTTGTACTCAGAAGAGTTTTTGTCAGGCTCAACTCAAGTTCGGAAACACGGTCACTTACACTCCTTTGCATCTGGACCCTCAATTTTGATACTATTCACTTTCTTCATACTACGTCGAATGGAGAACCCTTCTCCATTAGACACGGTCCAGGAATAATCGCCAAATATTTTATTATACATAATCACAAGATCTGATGGCCCCTTGTATTGGAACATGTATTCCTCTTCATTGGTGGCAAACTATAAATTGCTTGAAATCGATCATAGTGACCTAATTCCAGGTAACATGTCACAAATTCTTTGGCCAAAATATTTTGAAAAGCTATTTGTTATACTCGACTCGGTGGTAATTATATAAAGAGACCACATTGATTCTACCTACGCCCCTTGGGAGAACACGAAATAGAAAGATCAAATCCTTGCCATGATGGACCATTGTTATAATTTAGAGCTCAAGGAATTTCACATTCGATCCCTTTTCGACCTAGCAGCAATTACAAAGAAGAGGAAGTGTCTGCAATGTACTTCTACTGTGTTCCTGTCGTGCCAGAAAGTCAACGCAAAAATGAACAAAAAGGAAAACTGACCCTCACCATAAATCATGCAGAAAAGGAACAATATGAGCGAATGTTACACAAATGTACAGTTCAGAATGTCTTTTTTTTTCGTATGTTGGACCTCACACGATATTTTGTCCACCAGCCGTGCTATTGTCCTTGGCTTGGCTTTGCTTTGGCTCATGTTTCGCTCTGGTTTGTGACTTTTGCATTAATTTGAATTCGTTCTGGTGGACACTTGCGGGTGTTCAATTTTGCTTGGTGTTGGTTACAAGAAAGTGAGGATTGAAATTTGTCTTATATGATTTCATAAAACGTGTGAATGATGATGATGTACCTGGGCTTGTTAGGGGAATATCTATATATATAAAAATGAGTTTGGAGTTCCTTGAGGCAACAAAACTCAAGAACGGATCAACCAATCAGCATGACTCTTGCACGGTTCGGTTCGTATTCATTATGGCTGTGTTTATATGTACAAAAAGTTACGAAAATTAACTAGAAAAGTAAGAAAATTGATAAATAACTGATTTTTCATAAGCTGGGAAGGAAATCAACACGATCGAAATGAAACCGATCTAGAGTGCCATGCTGTAATGACCCTAACAATTGTCAAACCACCACAACCTGGCAAGACAAAGTTTGCCGGGACAGCTAGTCTGTAAATAAAAAGAAAATCGTGCTGTTCCTTTGAATTCCACTAAGAATTTGCATCCTTTGACAGATACGTATTTCGACCTCAACTGTAAGGTCGTCTTCAGTGTCTTGTACTTGACTCGATTGCCAAAGGATGCAAATTCTTAGTGGAATTCAAAGGAACAGTACTTAATACGATTATCTTTTTATTTACGTGTGAATGGTTAATAAGGGTCTGTTCCAATCAATGTACAGCGAAACTTCATTTTGTCTAAAATTTATGCTTATTTGCCTCTGCAGATTTTGATCCACTGAATCCGGTTCCGTGCTCAGACTTGCTTCAGCATGTCAACATTTTGAAATATAGCTCAATTTGTTTGCAAAAAATATGTGATTTTATTGATTCTGTCTATAAGCCGTTAAGCATGCATAGTTTTTATTTTCACCCCTATCAACACCAGTAGCTTTCAAACCAATTGATCAAAGTTAATGAAATTTTGCAAGAATTTGTCTTTATAAATATCATAACTGCTAACGAAATTTCATAATTATCATCACAGAACTTTGAACTGTAGCCTAAAAGAATCATCTATTATGTGAATGAAAATTGATCATGATTGTACAAAATGCTTAAAACCACGTCTGTTTGTTTTTCATCCACAGTTAAAAGTAATGCATCGTCTTATATGAAATTTGGCACAAATAAAAAATACACACCAAAGAGTTCTCAGTCAATTTTTGACCAACTTTACCGATTCATTACAGAGCTACAGCCGTACTTATGTGTCCCGACTATTGCGGATACAGGCTTTAAATATGAAAATGAAATTTAACCATTGTAGTAGATACGAAAATTGTCGTGTTCGCGTTTCAATTGCCTGTGGTGAAAAATTTATAATATTTCATAAACATTGGAAAAAAGTAAAATATTAATATTTTGAGAATAGAGAATATTATGTTTTATGTTATCCAGCATATGAAAGCTTGTTGTTGGACAGTTTGAATGCACGTATGGAGCAAAATTAATATGTCACAAAACTTTTCAAATTTTCTTATATTGTACCTTAGGAAATTTGGTAATTTTCAAGTTAAAAAACGGTTCGTGTCGTCGCAATTTCGAAAAGTACATCTTAAACAACATGTTTAGGGCTACATAAAAACGTTTAAATATTTTGCAGAAAATTGCAGTTTTTCAAATTAAAGCTATTCAAAAATGTCATGATTTTTCATATATTTTACGTTATTTTTCCATTTTTGACTGAAATAAAATTTATTTTCCCACATTTACTACACATTTTGAACACATTTGATTGGATTTGATCGAAAGTTGATCATTTAATTGAATTCAAATTGATTTTCTAACAAAAACACGCAAAAAATGTGGGGTTTATTGACTTATACCGTTTTTTAAATTATTGTAGTCACGTAATTTTTGAATCGCCTTTTGAAATACTAAAAATACCATATAACACATCTAGACAACCTATAACTTCGAATAAACACATAAAAGGAGTTTTGGCCGAATTTTATCTTTTTCCGACCATTGTGTGGGGGTCTGACTTGGGATGACTTTTGAGTGGCATGAGCACCCGATATGTGTATATGCAAATCGATATTGCAATTTTGAGGAGTCAAAATGAATGATTTAGATTTGTTTCTAGTTTCGTTAACTAAATGAGTATGAACGAATCCTCCATGATTATTTTCCAAAGCTGGCTGCAGTTATTCCAACAAGAATTCCTCCAGTGTTTCTATCAAGAATTCATCTAGGTATTCAACTACACATTTATTCGGGGATTTGTCCTACACTGAGGATACTGTTCGTATGTTTTTCATAGTTAACATCTTATGAATCAGTTTTTTTTTTTCATCATTTAATAGTTCTTGTATGCTTTTCATACATTGAAAAGCAAAATCCATAAGACTTGGAAAATTTTATAAGAAGCATCGTACGAAAATCAAAAGATGTGTTATAAAACACCATTGCTAAAAAACAACAAAACCTTTTGTTGGCTTCTAACCACTTCAACTTCCGAAGCGTTGATGGGCGTATGAGTAAAGCACGCACTCGCCAACCTTGACGTTCCTGGTTCGATTCCAGGTTGCGATTTTTTTAAATTTGTGCAATGTATGATAGTCATAAGACATAGTTTCAGTTTGCATACGTAATCGGTATGATTTTCATACGTGAGTGTTATCCCAAGCAACACACTTTGTTATGGAGAAGTTTCTCGAGCTTCTCCAAAACATCTTACATTCACGGACTAAAGATGCGGCAACATGTTCCATGACTTTTGCGTGACCGAAAAAGCGCACGAAAAATGACTTCTGCAACATGTTTTGTTTTGTAAAAGTTTTGACGTAACTAACTGAAAACAAACAACCATGTTAGCAAGTTGTTATGATATACATATCATAGCTCAAAGACGGAAGTATTTTTGTGGTGTTTATTACTTTTAAAAAACAAAATTCTAACATCACCTGACAAACAAGAGTGAGAGCACAATTATCACAAACACATAGAAGTATTATTGACTTTTTTGACAGCAGTTCGTCAGAAAAACTCAAACTAAATCTTGCTATGAATCAGACTCACAAATAAAATGGAGAAACGTAAACCTGAATACAGTTGAGCAAAACTTATCCAAAATTGAGTGATTCCAATGTCGGAAAAAGTGTGCGCTTTAAAATTTACGGTGGATTATGGCATTTTACCTCCACAAAATTATTGCGCTATTCGATCGACTGAATATTTCTGAATATTTTTTGTCGATGTTCAACAAAGCTCAATATGGCGGTAGCACCAAAGGCCAGCACGAAGAATATACAGTGCCAACCAAAAACATTTTCACATGTGATTTTTTAGTGTTATTTGTTTTCAACAAACTTATCAACTCATCGGTGGGGTAAACACTAAGATATTTCATTGTTATAAATGCATCCATTTTTCCAATAATGTTCTTATATTTATTAATATCAAATAATTTTGGACTCATAGAAGCAACATGATACTTCACAGAACATTGGTGGTAGTTGAACAAAGTAAAAACATGTTGTGGCAAAACTTCTAGACGGTACGTTTGATTGTCTCTTGTGTGGCTGCCAAGAATATTCATGTGTTTCCAGTTTTCGCATGCAGCTCTCAAATAATTTCTGTTTATCACGCTTTGCAAGATAACGGCACGAATGAACGTTTAGTTCATTTTCGTTAGTGCCTTCCTTTTCCATCCCACACGAATTTTGACAGCTCCCAGTGGTTTGTTTTGATTCCCATTCGTTGCCGTTTTTTTCTCCCGCACGGCAAACATTGAGGTTAACTTTCCTTGCAGAACTCAATTTCTTTGTTGTAAATATTTTTGACATGCACTGTAACTGAAAACATATCGCCCAAGCAGCGCATGTATGAGAATTTGTGCGGTTATGTTTGTAATGCAAGCCTCTATTATGTTTTGAAATATGTTACCCAAAAGTATTGCAAAACAACATGACAAAAATCTTCTCATTTCGTAGCCCTCTCATCCAAACAACAATCAGCTGATTTGCACAACATGCGTCGCATAAACATACGGAAAAATGACGAAATTTCAACAAATTGGAGGATCTATTTCTAATTCCTGCAGTAGTGGATTTAATATTTTGTTGTAAATATCTCGAATCATTCTTCGTCGCTGTGTGGCAGTAGTGGGATGAAAGGAAACAGAAATGCATCCCCGCTTCGACGGTCGTCCGCCACGAAGAAAGATCAACAGCGCTCGAAATTAGAAAGAGGAAGACATGGAAGTTTTGCTTGGTTTCGCAGCCGAAACGGAGTAACAAACAATTACCGGCCACATAACAACAGTAAAAGAGGCAGCGTGATGCCTTCCATAGTGAGTGCAGGAGACTGAGCGAGATTCGTTAAGGTTTTTCTGGTTCGGGGAATGCGCATGATCACTAGCAGCTCAAAGCTGGAGGAGTAACTACACAAATCCGTTTTCGCCAAATGGAATCTCTCCTCGCTGGATTAAAGACAGTAATTATTTTAATCCGTTCTATCTATTTTTTTACCAGAACTGCTCAGATTCACAGAGCTGCACTCACTGACGGGTTCACGACAGAATGTAAACAAACATTTGTGTGTTTCATATTATGAAGGAATGATGTTATTCGTGTTGTTGATAAAACTAAATTATAACAAGTTTAACAAATTTGAGTGACAAAACCATTACTTGGTGGCGAGACACGCATTTTTCGTGTTTGTTTTCAAAAAACATATTCGAAACACTACTTTGGATGCACATGTTCTCCAAAAACCTGTGAAAACTACTTTTTAACTAGGGATGTTTTTGAAAAACTTTTGTATAACATATTTTAACATATTTTTAGCAGCAACTTGTTTCGCTGTGTTACTTGGGATGAAATTTATACAGTAACAGTATGACAATAATTCTTGAATTCCTTCAGGAATTCCTCCTGGAATTCTTTCAGAATCTTTCCCAAGCATTAATCCAAGACTTCTTCCAGGATCTGTTTAGAGATTCCCTTAAGAATTCATCTTGGGATTGCTTCCGAGATTCCTCCTGTTTTTTTCAGGAACTCTTCCAGGGATTCCTTCAGGAACTGCTACAGAGATTCCATCAAGAGTTCCTCTACGTACTCTTTTTAGGATTCTTTCAAGATTTCCTCAGGAATTTCAACGATTTCTTCACAGTTTCGATTTCTTCAGAAGCTCCTCCTAGAATTGCATCAGAAATTGATCCCTGGATTTCTTCAGAAATTCTTCCTGGGATTCTTCCGAGAATGTTTCCAGGGAGTCTCCCAAAAAACCCTCCGGGAGTTATTCCAGGGTTCCTCTGGAAAATCTTGCGTGGATTCCTACATTTCTACAGGGATTCACCTAGAAATTCCTCTAGGAATTCCTCAAGAGATACTTCATGGAATTCCTCTTGACATTCCTCCAGGGATTCCTCCAGGAATTCCTCCAGGAATTCTTCCAGGAATTGATTCAGGAACTCCTCAAGGGATTTCTCCTGAAAGTGCTCCATTGCTTCTTCAAGGAAATTCTCTAGGAATTCCTCCAGGGGCTTCTCTAGGTATTCCTTCAGGAATTCCTCATGAAATTCATACAGGGATTCCTCCAGGAATTCCTCTAGAGATTTCTCAAGGAAAATCTCAAGAGATCCCTTCAGGAATTCCTACAGGCATGACTGCAGGAATTTCTCCAGGCATTCCTCCAAGAGTTACTCCAAGGATTTCTATAGGGATTCCTCTAGGATTTCATTCAAGGACTCCACCAGGAATATCTTCAAGAATTCCACCAGGAACTACCCCAGGACTTCCTTGAGATATTTCTCCAGGAATTCCTCAAGGAATTCCTTCAGTTATTCTTCCAGGAATTCCTCGAGGAATTTTTTTAGAAATACCAACAACAATTTCTCCAGAAATTCCTCCAAGAAATCCTCAAGTGGATTCTTCAGAAATTTATCCAAGAATTATTCCAGGCTTAGAGACAAATGCCCCTTCAGGGTAAAGCCTCTTTAAACAAAAATAATATTCCAGCAATTTCTGCATGAATTCCTCTCGAGATTCCTCTAGGAATTTCTTCAATGATTTCTTCAGGAATCCCCCAAGAAATCCTTCAGAAATTCCCCCAGGAATTTCTCCCGGAATTTATCCAGGAATTATTCCAGGTATTCCCCCATGATTTCATCCACGAGTTTATCCAGAAATTTTTCTACAAGAGATTTCTTCAGAAATTTCTCCAGAGATTCCTGTTAGGATTCCGCTAGAGATTCCTCCAGGAAATCCTCCGATGATTCCTCCAGAAGCACCTCGAAGAATTTCGCCAGATATTCTTCTGCTAAATCCGCTAGGGAATTGATCTAGGATTTTTTTTTTCAGAAATTTCTCCAGGGCTTCCTCTGGGGATTCCTCCCAGAATTTATTCAGAATCTTTTCCATGGACTTCTCCCAGAATTCATCTAGAGACTCCTCCTGGAATTCATTCAGGGATTCTCCCAAGAATTCTTCCAGGGATAGTTTTACGGAATTTCTCCAACAATTCTTCCTAGGATTCTTCAGAAATTTCTTCAGGGATTCCTCTAGGGAATCTTCCAGGAATTCATCGAAGGATTCCTTCAAGATTTCTTCCAGGGTTTGCTACAGGAATTCATCCAGGAATTTCTCCTGGAAATCCTACAGGGATTTCTCCAGGGTTTCCTTTGGGAATTCCTTTAGTAATTCATTCAGGAACTCCTCCAGATATTTCTCAAAGAATTCATCTGGGGTTTTTTCCAGCAATTCTACCAGATGTCCCACCCAAAGTTCATCTAGAGATTCCACCAGGAATACATTTAGGAATTTCTCCAGGGATTGCTCCAGGCATTCATCCAGAAATTTCTTCAAGGATTATTCCTCCACGGATTTCTTTAAGAATTCCTCTAGCGATTTCTCCAGGAATTCCTCCAAGTATACTTTCAAAAATTCTTCCAGGGATTCCAACAAAAATTTGTCAAGAAGTTCATCCAACGATTCCTCTAGGAGTTGCTTCAAGAATTTCTTAAAGAATTTCTCTAGGGATTTCTCCCAGGAAATCTTCCTGAGATTCCGCCAGAAATGTGTCCAGAAGATCCTCCAATCATTCATCCTTAGATTTTTCCAGAAAATGTTTCAAAGATTACTCCAGGGATTCCCCAACGGATTTTTCCATGAATTCTCCCAGGAACTCTTCCAGAAATTTCTCCAGAAATTTCTCTAAGAAGTCTTCCAGAAATGTTTCTAATGCCGTTTTTCTTTATTTTCCAGTTCCAACCTGGGTTGGAACTGGATCAGATCACAGTTTCAACCCCAGATCACAGTTTCAAGCCCGACTTCGGTTTCGCTTGTACTAAAGTTTGTTTGACGTTGTTTGTTTACACATTTTCCGCCAATCCAGTTCCAACCCAGGTTAAAAAAGAAAAACGGCATAAGTATTCCACCAGGAATTCCTCAAGGGATTCCTCAGGCTTTTTTCCCAGAATTTCCCCAGGAATTCTTCCAAGAATTTCTTCAGAAACTTCTCTTAAGATTCCTTCAGGAATTCCTCAAATTTCTTCAGAAATTTTTCCAGTGACTACTCCCAGATTTCCTCAAGGGAATCCTCCAGGAATTCATCAAGGGATTCCTTCAGAATTTCTTCCATGGTTTGCTACAGGCATTCATCCACGAATTTCTTCAGGGAGTGCTCCAGGAATTTCTCCTGGAATTCCTCTTGGGATTCTTCCAGGTTTTCCTTCAGATATTCCTCCAGGAATTCTTTAAGGAATACCTCTACGAATTTATCCAGGAATCCCTCCAGAGATTTCTCTAGCAATTCATCTAGGGATTGGTCCGGAATTCTACCAGAGGTCCCTCTCAGAATTCTTGTAGAGATTCCACTAGAAATTTATCTAGGAATTGCTCCAGGCATTCGTCCAGAAATTTCTCCAAAGATGCCTCCAGGAAATTCTCAAAATATTGTTTCATAACTTCCTCCAGAGATTCCTCCTAGAAATCCTCTAGCGATTGCTCTAGGAATTCCTCCAGGTATACTATCAGAAATTCCAAAGATTCGTCCACAAATTTGTCTAGGAACTCCTTCAAGGATTCCTCAAGCTATTTCTCCAGTGATTGCTCCCATGATTGCCATAGATTTCTTCCTTTCAGAAATTCCTCCAAGGATTCCTACAGGGTTTACTCCAGGCATACCTGCAGGAATCCTTCCAGGGATGTCTAAAGGAATTCCTTTTGGGATTGCTCCGAGAGTTCTCTCAGAAATTGCTCCAGGAATTCCTGGAGTGATTCTCCTGTAACGTGCTAGCTCATAGGGTGGGATTTCAGGGTCGTTCAAAGCTTACTTTCCCTCATACCCAAGCCGTGGAGCCGTATCAATATGAGTAGGAACTGTTGGTGGTGAAAACCTTGCCAAAGATGCTGTTTTAATGGAACAGTGGTCAACCAAACTGCACAAACATACAAAGGGGGGGGGGGGAATATTAATGAACACAAATGATCTTACTAAATAGCGAGGAATGAGAGTAACAAAGTGGACGAAAACTAATAAGAAAGGTGAAAGTTACATTACCCAGGGCTGCTTTCATAAATAAGCTGACTACCGCTGAGGCTAATTCATTTTACAAATACATACATAGTTTATTCTAATCTATGACGTCACATTAGCTAGGGTGATAATACTTGCGGAATTTTGTAGGTGTTTGTGGCCGATCCGGATCTTTCGCGGCCGGTGGATGGTACGCTGTGATCTCTGACCAGCCTTTGCCGGTGGGATATTTGAGGTTAGGTACGCCGGATGTATCTTTCCGACCTCTGTCGGCATGGTGATCGTTGGCATGATGATTTCACGGCAGATTCGGGCCAGACGGTGGCCCATCGTAGAAAGGGGGGGGGGGCGTCACTGGTAGATGAGAAGCCTTGTAATAAATCGCCAGCGGTTTGCCGGACCAGATGAAACTCCAGCAGGTTGCCAACGGAAGCGAGGAAGGGTTCCCAACTTCCAAGCGGATGATTATTGGCAGTGTTTCGACCAATGGCGGGCTTCTGACGTCATCAGGGGTTTCAAAATGGCGGTTGCTGCGCCGATGTGCGCCGCCGCTATGCACTGGGAATCGGCGATGTTAATGCCGACGGAAGATCCGTCCGCTGCACCTTGAGATTCGTATAAATACACAAAAAAGAAAAAGGTCCTTTTCGTTGGACCTGACCACACCACATTAATCACCTTATGACGTCGTTTTTAGCATTCACACGTTTTTAGCATAGCTTTACAATGGTAATTTACCTTTTTCTTGCGTTTTAACCTGTTTTAGTGTTCTGTTCTTTCGATGTTCTTTGTCTAACTGTTTCATAGCTATAAGTTTTAAACAATTAGTTTTAGGTTACAATTTGCTTTTTTTTGTTCGCACTAACCGTTTTAACACTAACACATTTTACTAACACAGTTTTTTTTAACGTTTACAACCGTATTTTAAGTTTTACCCTATTTTATTTAAGAAAAGAAACCAAAAGTTAATATAAGTTTCACCATGCGGTGGTCTATTGTTCTGACCATTAGAATTAACACAATACGCGCACTACACTATTTGGGAATCAGTTGTGGACAAAGAGGGAAATTCTGGTCAAATCCAGCCTTTTATAAGAAATCCACTTTCTCTGAGGTTGGATTTGACATCTATGTTTTATGTTGTGTTTTGGCAACCATGTTTCACCTATGCGCCATCTGTGGATTGGTACTTGAATTTGCCTAGGGTTTCTTTTTAGGTCTTGTTCACACTACCCCGGTATATACGCTTTTGAGACCTGGTATGAGTTGAAAGTGGAACGCTCCTCACTCGTGACTCATCAACCAGTGAGTTTGGACAGTTCCTAGTTAAAGTTATGGAAAGGGTCTATTGTTTTCGGGAGGAAAATGGGATTGATGGTGGAGCCAGCAAGTAACATTGGAACCAACGGTTACACTCCAGAAATCCCTCTCGGGAACTTTACAAAAATTTATTCAGGGGTTCGGTCAGAAATTTCCGAAATTCGTCCACCATCTTTCCAAGGATACGCCCAAGATTTTTTCAAGATTGCCTGTTTTTTTAATAACTTGAAGGATTTCTAGAGGAATTCCTCCTGCGATTTGCACTGTAATTCTTTAAGATAATTTTAAAGGGATACTGGAGCGAGGAAATTCTCCAAGAAGTCATCGAAAAATTCTTATACATACAAATATTCATGCTGGAATCCAACCATGAATTCCTTCAAGAGTACCCCCTGCAGCTCCTGCAAAGTAGTTTGTTCAGAAATTCGTTCTGCGTTATCCTTTGATTCTTTCACAGTTACTGGAACCTACTTCAAACGTATAAGTATTTGCATGTTAGAAGCGCCTTCAGACATTTCTCCAATAAATCCTTCAGGAATTCAGTCAGAGAAGGCTCTTTCGAAATTCTCACAGGGTTTCCTCTGAGAATTTCTCTAGAAAATGCACCACGGATTCCTCTAGGAATTTCTTCCTAAATTCCTCCAGACATTTCTTTTTAAATACATTCCAGCTTTCAGGTGAATTCCAGGATTTTTCCATCAGCTAAATTATTTGAGAGTTCCCCGGAAATACTTCCAAGAAAGTCCAAGAGTTCATAATTTCCAAAATAGTGCAGCTATGATTTATATGGTTTTGTGAATATGACAAAAAAAATATTACAAACTCCAGAAGAAGTAAAACTCTCAGCAAAAAATGATATTAAAAAAAAAAGACACTACACCGTCTTCAGCTAGAGGCTGCACAGACTGAACATTACACTAACACGAGACAACGGACAACATAACACCCAGTGGCCCAATGGAGAATTTTCCGTTTGATTAAAAAAGTTTTCCCCGACTGGAGCGGGAATCGAACCCGCACTCCGAGGCTTACGAAACGCCTAGACGACTGACGCCGCTAACCGCACGGCCACGAAGCCCACTCGCAGCAAAACGTTTCCCGAATCTCAGCAATGAACTATCAATATTATTGAATGGCGCGTGTTTGGGGCAGTTGTGATGGGGATCTCGATCCGTTGCTTTATTCGGCGGAAAAAACGAAAAGTGACGCGTGTTTAGGCCAAGTGCATATTGCTCTTCCTCGTGAAGTGATGATGAAAATGGATGCACACTTGGTAGCCAACAACGGTATTGCAGAAAATTGAAGGAGTCATCCGACGACATGGAACTGGGTGAGATCATTCCAATATATTTTTCTTTACATCCTATAAAGAGTTGCGGTAATTTTGCCAATGCGTTTTCATGAGGACTCCTAGAGCCTGGTAATTTCTGCAAATTAATCTGGTAGTGCTGGTGCTGACCTAATATTGAATAATCATTGAGCTCGATCATCAAGATCGACATAGGTGCACGGATCAAGAAGGTGAGGGCTGCTTTTGCAAGTTTAAGAAATGTATGGAAAAACAACCAGATCAGTCGACGCGCCAAAATCCGATTTTTTAACTCGAACGTGAAATCTGTGCTGCTATACGCCAGTGAAACCTGATGTGTATCAGCGGAGAATACTCAACGGCTACAGATCTTCATCAATAGATGCCTGCGGTATATAATTCGTGCATGGTGGCCTCACAATTGGATCTCCAACGTCGAGCTCTATCGTCGATGTCATCAAAAGCCGATAGTGACGAAAATTCGGGAGCGAAAGTGGAGGTGGGTCGGCCACACTCTACGCAGCGGCGGAAACGAAATCTGCAAGCAAGCGTTAGACTGGAACCCAGCAGGACATCCCAGCAGAGGCATACCCAGAATCTCAAAAGGGCGCGGCTAACATTCCTTCCCTTTCCCGATGACCGTAAGGACGTGGCCGGCGCCTTCATTGACTTGAAAATATTGAACTCTCAAATTGTGCACATTGAGAGTGTGTAGCTAGTCCCAAGCACCATTCATTGGTTCTCTGTGCAACTTCGATTGTTCTGGTCAATCACGGAGTAGTAACTACGATGTGTACGGTTATCTTTGCCTTGCTTTGCTCCCTGCAATCTGATCTAAGTGTGTGAGTTCTCTTCATTTGAGTTGTTTTTAAAATTTTATAAGCATGTTTTGATCACAACAATTTTAGTAACTATATGAAAAACAAGTACATTGCATAGTTTTAGGCTTTATGGTGTATGGGGATTTCTATCCCAATTTGCAAAATTGATTCCAATTCGTAAAAGCACACTTCGTTGAGAGATTCAAGGCAAGATTCAAAATCTACTCTTATTGATCTATGAAGAACAAGTTGTAATTCATTGAAAATAGTCAAACTGTTGGTGCAAAGCATATTGTTTAAAGGCGTTGAGGACTAAAGGTTATTTTAATTTTTGCTCAAAAAGTTTTATATAAGCTTGGTTTTAACGAAAATACTTAGGTAATTCTCGCTGAGACCGGCCCACTATTTACACCTTGTCTTCAAAAATGTTTAAGGTGCCGATTTTCTGAAAGCCCTCGCTAAAAAAGTAAGAAAAACGGCAGATATCTTTTGAAAAAAGAAAAAGACATCTCTAATTTTTTTATATGTTATGTATAAATGTCTCGGCTTTCAATTGATGCAAAAATTTTGAAAATCGGTGGTTGCCCTCATGGTGAAAAACATGTTTTGGTATAAAGATCCAAGATGGCGGCCAAAATCAATATGGCCGTCCTAACTTTTCATTATTGTAAATAGTAGCTCTATCTTTCCTCTTTCCAACAACTATTCGTTTTGAGGTAGTTTTTGTAGAAACTTTCGAGTTATAACGGTTTAAGTGACCCACCATTTGACCAAAATCGAGGGGTCTGCAAAAAATGTTGTGGCTCAAACTAACGGGGGGTCCATCAATTTGAGTAACCTAATGCATTTTTCTTACTTTTTTAGCGAGGGCTTTCAGAAAATCGGCACCTTAAACATTTATGAAGACAAGGTGTAAATAGTGGGCCGATCTCAGCGAGAATTGCCCACTTCTAAAATGGACTTTATTGAGAATAGTCTTGATCTTTGTTTGACTTTTTCTTTACTGATTGAAGGAATCATATGGCATCTGTCTATCTTTATCTATATATATATAAATGACTTTCTATCTGTCTGCCTGTCTGTCTGTCTGTCTGTATTTTCAATGAATTACAACTTGTTCTTCATAGATCAATAAGAGTAGATTTTGAATCTGGCCTTGAATCTCTTAACCCTCTAATGCCCAAATTTTTGATTTTGATCTAAACATCATTTTTCGTCATCTAAAATCGATTTAAACATGTTTTGGAAGATGATTCTTTTCAATTCTCGATTTCGTGAATTTCAGTTTTTGATTTTTCTAATTTTTATTTTTGAACATCCCACACTTTTATATTTTTCCTGGAAGCCAATTTGGGGAACGGATTTTTTGAGATGAAAACATTTTGAGATTTTATGATTATTGTTAAAATATTATTATTTCATTTTTTTTCACAGAAAATTTTATTTTCCGTGTAATTTTAAGGAAAATAATTTTAGAGTGTATTCGATTCCCTTAAACTATTAAACAAGGATAAAATGATTTGGGAAAAAATTAAAATATGTTAATTGTAGCGATTCAATACAAAATCAACAATGACTTCTAAAAGGCGACTAAAACATCAATTTTTCAATGATTTTTAGAAAATGTAAATACGCTTTAAAATACACCAAAAACAATTTTGAGATATACAGAACAGTCCCAAATATCAGCCAAAAATATAAAAAATTTGATTTTCCACGAAACAAAAATTCCAAAAATGCTCAAACTATACCCCGTCTAAAGGCGGGATTGGGTATTAGAGGGTTAACAAAGCGTTATGGATTAAGTGCGATTCAATGTTTAATCTTTTCCAATTGTGCTGTTGAAAGTGCAAGATTTGGCTTCAATGAACCTTCGCCTGAAAAATCACTGTCGCGGGCGATAATCGCCTTGGTTTGGGGGACCCTTAAATCACTGCGTAAGCCATGATTATCTGATTAGTGAAATGTTTCATTAAATTGCGAATGAAATAATCAAAGATTGCCTTGGTGATTGCGACGTTTAATCAGTTTACACTGTTTAGTGAATCCCCTAATTATAAATATTCAGTAACGCAGTTTGGTATGCAATGCAGTCCTAATAAAGATGCTAAAGCCTGACTGCAGTTTGTCCAGGGAATGATCTCAGAAAGAGAAAGGTGAGTGAACGCTCCAGCCAACATCCCACCAAGAAGAAAGATGAGCTGGCTGACTTGCAAATAATGGCCTACTGAGATTCTCTACCCGTAGAGGCCTTGCCACGCAAAGTGAGCGCCATAAATGTTAGTTTGCCAAAGCTAATAAAACATTTTAAAGTCATTTGTTTCACTTCAGGGGGTTGTTTGGCAAAATTAAAAAGAGTAATGCCCACAAAGATTCAATTTGGAGTGAGTACCGGTTTTTATTGGACCTCTGGCTTCACAGATGACGACCAGTCAGTGCTTTAGAACTTCGAGTGAATTTTCTATGCCAAAACTCAATAACCTCACGGGTAAATTTAGCTCCGCAAGAGAAATGTTGGTTGATGTATCGTAAGAAGCAAAGGGTGATTTGAATCCATAAACATTTATGTCTGTTGATATTGCACTTTTTATGATAAATATATTTAAATGAGCTCTCTGCGGTAATGCCCCAATAAAACAGATCCATGGTTTAGCAAAGTTTCACGAAGAACGAAAAATGAGATGTTTTTTTTCACATTATCTTCTATGCACGAGTTGTATTCTATGGGAAGTAGCCGTTGTGTGAGGCAACAGTCGTAAATGAAAAGTAATTAGGATGACGGGTGGGTTAGCTTAATTAAAGTAAAGGTTCAATAAAACTGTAAACGACCGGTTGAGCATGAGTTTTATTAGCGATTGAGGTCGTTCCAAGAAAGTGGTTTTCGTCACAGAATGGTCAATTTAGGTACCTCATACAGGCATAAAGTCATGCGTTTCGATGCCGCCCCTGTCGATTCCATTGCTTGCAAGTTCAATTCTAAAAGTGTGCCATTATTATCTGCTCCCATTTGTACCCATTATTAGCTATTCGCACTACCTGAAGAGTAAACGATTGTACTGAAATGACCTAATGGGATCATGCGATCGTGTCCAGTCAGAGTCGTTACGTAAACAGCATCGCAAGAAAAGGGTGACCAACGCAGTGAATAAAACCATCCGTGATCCCTTTACGAAGTTTGTTTCTTCTAAGTTTCTCCAATTCAGCTTAAAAATATGGATACTATCAACCGATGCTTATGTTAGTAGGTTGGTGAGCCGTTTTATCTCGACTACATAAATCAGTATTTCTCAACTATTTAAGTCCGTGTACTCCTTTTAGACTTTTCGTAAACTTCATTTCCTCCCCCCTTCATCGAATAGTTTTCAAACTCATGCTTATACGCTATTGAGCACTTAGTATACACATTTGGACTTTTCTTCCAAGTCGTGATTGAATCGTTCTGTAATTTGATGAGCTAACCCTGGAACTGATCTGGAACTTCGACTTCCTTTTTGGTGCGTGTAATGTGACAATTGTAATGTGATTTCATCCGTGAGGCTTGCTGGGAATGTTTTCACTCTGTATTTTTCGTCAACGAGTCATGACAGCCTTACACATTGCAAAATCATTAACCTTCCGTAACTCGCGCGGTTGACTACCTGCGTCAGCACCACGCTAATGCTGAGTACAAAAAGCGAGATTTTTTCAACGTGTTGTACAAAATACAACAGCGCGATCGCTCGAGGGTTAAATTGGAATTTTCGTGTCTAATTTTGCAGATTGAATGGAAACGGATTAAGAGAATCCACAAATGATGTGATGATGGTTTGCTTCCTTTGAATTTTCAAATCGAACTTGTTCAATTGTTCGAATATTTCAGCTATCTATTAGAGATGAATCAGCCACGGGCTAAAAATCTCCCTAATAAAGCTTATAATAATAACAAAAAAATATGCTCAATGTGAATGTGAGGATTGCTCACCGAGTCCAAAAGTTCGCGTTTGACTTGGAAATAAAAAAAAAGTCTCAAGATTTGAGTAGAGAAGGGCAAAATTCCCCCCTAGAGGGGAATTCCCTCGGTTGAACACCACTGACATAAAAGGTACAAGCCATACAGTATCTCATGCTAACCCTGAAGACGAATGGAACCGTAATCGGTTCATCCATTTCTGAATATATTAATTCGCAATGTTGTTCAGTTAGTATAGAAATTTTCGTTTTTCACGCATAGTTTTGCGGTAGTAGAAAATATACAGTGATCGCCTAGATCCAGTCATTCCTTACCCTTCGCATTGAATTTCATTTTCTGAGCGAAATTTGAACTTTTGTACCGGAGGTCGGAAACCCAAATATTGAACGCACTCTTAGGCTTCACAGGCTTCCAAATATTGAGCGATTCAAACTGATAGTTGTCTATTTCATTTAACTATTCATATTGTATGTAAAAGATGTTCATACTAGAACAAAAATTAATCCAAAACATGTGTAAAAACTGTAAAAACCAAATACGTTGCTCACTGATTCTGTCTATACAACGAATTGTTGCAGTAACTGTTATCTGACAGGGATTATTTGCGTTTCCCATTTGTACTCATGCAATATGAAAGCAATTGTTGCGCCATATTTAAATGATTGCCAGTTAGGTTTCCTCATTGAAATGATAGTTGAAAGGGTTTACACACATTTCATATGTAAGCAAAAACGTATGTTATCTGCGTATTAAACTTCATATGTGTAATGTATTTCCGGAAGGTTTCGGAGGAATTCTCAGGAAGTCCGAAGAGCTTCCAAAGGGGGTTCCAAATATTTTTCAGAGATGTACCAAGGATTTTCACTGATTTTTTTGTTTTTCTTTTGTTTAGAGAGACTTTACTCTGAAGGGGCATTTGTCTCTAATACATATTTTTGTCAGGAAATTCCAGGAGGGTTCCCAAGTGATTTTCGTTGAATTAAGGGGGCGCCGCTGAAATCCCCTGAAACTTCTATATAATCCGCCGGAACCGTTTGAACACCTTTGAAACGTCTTTAACGCTTTTGAAACTCCTTGAAATCTTCTGGAACACTCCCATGAACAACGCCATGAAAATCCCTGGAACACCTCTTAAAATCCCCCAAATTACTCCTGAATTCAGGACCACCCCTGGAACGCCCCTGAAAATGGTTGATTTTTGGCACCCCTGAAAATGGTCGTATTTGGCTTTCCCGAGTTTTAATAATTTCTGCTCAATTCCTACATCGTAGATGTCGATGAAGCAAAGACATTAGAGAATATGATGCCTTTTTAGAATATCCAACTTAATACGTAGATAAGGGTGTTCTAGGAAAAATTCTTCAAGCATTTAAGGTCCATCAGAGTACAAATGTGATAATTACATATGTCTTATCCTTTATACATATATCCTTTAATTTTATTGGCATACCTTGTACTTGTAGTAAACAAGTATATATTTCAATTTGTGGAGAAAGAATAATATCATAGCTACACTAAAATTTGTCAAACTTGTTGTCACTTGTTTTAGTGTAGATATGATTTTTTGAAGTTCGAAAATTGTCAAAAAAAATCTTTATTTCAATGGATTTAGCTGAAATTTTGACCTGTTACTTCTTTTTGGATGTCAATCAAAATATGTAGGTGGACTTGAGAATCAGAGAACATTTTTGAAAAAGTGGACAGGTCTACTGTGGGTGAAGGAGCAAAAAGAAGATTGGATCTAATTTTTGTGCCATACTAACAAAAGTAGCGCCAGTGGTAATTTTATTTCTGCAGAAATTGTTATCAGTAACAGGATTTCTTTTTTACTTTAATCGATCACTATATCAATCATGAACGTTGAACTGAAAATGAAAATGCACCATACGAACAACAGCAGAAAACTCTCATCATTTCTAGACGCAACACAACAGTGGCAGAGGTGGGCAGGTTTGACACTAATTACGATCCTATCAGTTGCAGACGGAGTCTAAAATCGCTCAGCCACGCCACACAACTCCAAGAAAAAGAAAAACGGAAGACCGAAAGTCAGATAACAAGCGCAAAGAAGCAATCCTACCGTGCGTAAAACTAGACCATAAATTAATCTCCCGTCTCTAGCTCGACTATGCCATCAAAAGTTTGTCATCAATGAAAAACATACCTCTTAACATGCTACCAGAGATACCCAGCCCATAACACAGGGGAAAAAGTGCTGCCCAGGGAAAAAGAAATCTTTTTGGTTACCTTTTTTTCTCCTTTGTCTCCGTCCACTGGATCTGGATTGTCCTTACGTCTCAACCTTTTCCTTGTCCATCGCATTCCAATCTCTGCTGCGCACTCTGTCCACTCTTCGCGGTTTCGTCCCTTTTCTGTCAGGTCCAGGGACTGCGCAGACCGAATTTTGAAGGCATTTATAATCCACTAATTGTTTGGCGCCATCCAGTTTGAGCACAAATGTGTTTGTTTCTTCCTTCTTGCTTTTCTTCGGATGCGACCTAGGGTGTATCGAGACGGGGATACGGGTAGCTGTAAAGGTTTATATCCGATTGGAACTGTTTCCTTCGTGCTAACGATGCTTGTGAGATTATATTGTAGGGTGGTGTGTGCTTTTGTCACAGTAACAGTTATTTGACTGGTTTGTACATGTACATCTTCTATTTCTAGTTGTGTTCTAGTAGAACTCTATACAATATAGGTAAAAGTCGTATGAAAATATAGGTAAAAGTCGTATGAAAAGACAACTTCTTGAAAGTCGTTTGAAACCCTCATGAAAATCATATAAAAATTAGACATCATATGAAAAAGTTGTGGCCCATATAGCCGACGCGGTAAGCGCGCGGTATATCAAGACCATTCTGATGTTGACAGGTTCAATTCCCGATTGGTCCAGAAACTTTTCGTGATGAAAATTGGCCTCCTTGGGCATAGAGCAACTTTGTGCTTGCCACACGATATACGAATGCAAACCAGCCTATCATATGTATCCATGATCTATATCAAAATTTAAAAAAAATAAACAGAGGATCTCAAAGAAAAATTAAGAATCTGAATATCATGAGATAATCAAATAAAAATTAAAATCATATGGGAATAATATGGAAATTTCTTTAAAATAATAATATCAGCAACCAAGAACTTAGAGGACGTATGTCAGAAGTTTCATTCGCGAATCTCACACGCTTCATCAGTGTTTACTTTTCGCGCCGAACAACAAATTCCCAGCAAAAAGTCTACAAAAACTAGCTCACTCTGAATGAGCTTATTTTGGAATTTCTGTACCAGGTGTTGTAAACCTTAAAATAAAAGCTTTCCTGATTTTCACTATTTCAAGGATGCGTGCCAAAACGTGCGTGATAACATGCCAACACAGCCGTTTTCTATACAACTATGATGGTAAGAAGTTTTGGTTTTCTTGAAGCGTCATTGCCACCAACGTGATGACGAGAGATAAAATCAGGCCTGCTGTCTGCAACAACGAAAAACTGTCACAAGTTTTACAGCACCAATTAATCAATGTATAAAAAGTGATTTTTATAATGCCTATTCGAAAGCGTCTCGTCTGCCAACATCTTTCTGTCGTACCACATACCCCAATGAACGACGACAACAGACGGAAGACATCTCTGCCTCTGGTCCAGCCCAATGCAATGTCGAGGCGATATATACTGAAGGAAAAAGGCAATCTGAAGGAAGGACAAAAGTGACCACCAATAAAAACTAATATAATTTTATTTATATGGTCAACATCGACGCAACTCCGATAGTAATAAAAATGTGGCCAACACACATACATCGGATGTGACGTCCAGAAATGAGACAGAGAAAAAAGGGAAAAATTCGTATATGTGAAGAAATTTTTCTAATCCTCTTGTTTGGCGCCTATATTATAAGAGATTTATTTAAGAAATCAACTACTCCAAACCTTAGATTGGCAAAGCCTGCGCACTTTAGAATCGGTACACTATCATCGGCAAATCATTAATTTAGATTGTTAAGTATTAACAAAATCAGTATTACCTCTGTGACGTTTATTTTTCTAATTTCTAACAATGAAATAATTGTCACTTCCTTGACCTGGCAAATGGTAATACCAACAGGGTATCTTTTATACTAAATAAATTACAAATAACTTGTATTGAAATCTCAAACGGTTTGACCAAGAAAAAAAAAGTTTTGAAGTGAATGAAGCTTTATTTATTGTATTTTGTAGGAAAAATATGAAATTTGCGGATTTTAATTGTTTTGGATGAAATATTGATCTTAGTATGCAATTAATGTCATTTTCTTCTGTAAAAAAAAACCTAAGATCAACAATAGTTGCAAATATCAGAGCTTACAGGCTCATATTTTCACAAGAAACAAAATTATTTTCATCAAAGACATGTTAAAAACCTGTTAAGACGTTAAGCTTTTGACACTTATGGCTTACAAGGCCATGTTAAAGGAATGGCCTTATTGTCCATCCACGTTATATTGGAAGCATAATTTCATTCAGTGTTTTTTCATTAGGAAAATATATTTTCAACTATCGTTGTTTGGACCTACAATTCCATAATACATGCGGCCCAACATATTTCAAACTCAAAGTTGGATTATTATTGAAATTATTTACTGTAGTCTCGCACAGCATTCGGAAAAGGCGACCTCGTCTTTATGAAACTCAATTGAAACAGTTTTCATTGATGAAAAACTGAAAACACATAGGGTCTGGGACCATTTGGGCAGGGGGCTTTTTTTTGGGCACTTGCTGCGATAACACTGTCAATTTCAATCAGATTGACTTAAATTTTTGATCAGAGCTAGTTACTGCACGTATCTGATCGTGTTTAAAAAATCTAGTCAATCGGTTAAAAATTAACTGAGTTAAAGCAGAAAGTACCCAAAATAAGACCCCCTGCCCAAATGGTCTGAGACCCTATAGTATGAAACTATAAATGTAATACTATGATCACAGATAAACATTTGTAGGCAGGTTCAGTTTTATTATTTCATCTAAAAAAAATAAAAACTGCACATTTTATATCTTTTCTACAAAATGCAATAATTAAGCTTCAATTGGCTTCTTTAGTGGTGTTGAGATTATTCCATATTCTGAATCTGCATGCCAAACTTAGCCGAAATCCAAATTTTCATCAATTTTGGTGCCTGGGAACCTATTTAAAAATCAATTTGACATTTGTATGGGAGCGATTTGTCGCATCACCCCTCGTCGCATTTTGTACTGAACGGAGCTGTCAAGCAGTTGCCCAGCTGTCAAAAGGTGATTTCAAAAAATCTCTTTGGAATTGATTTTAGGTACCAAAATTAAGATCTAAAAATCTGAAAAAAAATCATAGCGGCTCAGAAAAAGGTGCTCTTTCGTATAAAAATAAAAAATCATTGAATTTTTCTTAATTTAAAAACCCAATTGCTGTTTACAACACTTTTTACTAAGTCAAATCGTTTTTGAACTGCAGCCGTTTGGACTAGAAGGCATCTTCAGTGGTGTGAGTGTTGATGAGATTCTATTTTAGGCGACAATGGTGTCTGCCACGTCAGATTGCAGGCCAACATAGGAAAGGGGAAGGAAGTGAGGATTGCAATATTTTGTATTATGCGTGACATTCATGATATAATATGAAATGCATAATGAAATTGTGTTCGTAAATTTTGAAATTTTTAATGGCTTTCTGCCATGATATGCTAACATGCTAATTATCATAATCGTTGTTTATTCAACTATTACGCAGGATTGTTCGCATCAGTGAACAAATGACCATACATGTACGTTTATGGTCATCGACGGATCCAGTCCAATTAAAGATTTCATTCATGAAACCTAAACACACAACACCAAAAAAAAAAAATAAACAGTCCGTCAAACGTTTTATTACCACCTTGTCATATACCGACGTCAAGTGCATCCATCAATGCGGGATCCATCCAGATTTCCAAGATGTGCCTAAACCTGCCCAAACAATACACAGAACATCACTTCTCAGTCCTCAGCCACCATTAGATTTATTACAATTATTTTATTCGGTCGTTCCTGGGTTAATGTTCTGCTTTTATGTACAGCATTAATGTTGGAACCGGGCCCCATCCGCTTGCAGGCAGGAAGCAACAGGATGCCTTCTGATCAAAAACTTCTCTTTTTGTGCGGTGCGCTCGTAAATGTGTACTTGATTTGTTTGCTCCGGCGTTGCGGCGCGCAGACGGAATGCAACAAGTGGGTTTGGTCTAATTACAGGCTCACGTCCTGACAAGCTATTAACGAAAGCTCTTACCACTCAATCAAATCGACTTTATTGCCAGAAAGTTGCAAACTTTGAAAAACTTTTGTTTTACAGTTGCTGCGGTTTTGTTGTATTCAATGTTATATGTATGTTAGGAGTTCTCAAATCTTCGGAGACGATGCATTGCAAGCTTAACATCACCGAAGACCGCAACACGCACAAGACGATCCTTGTGGGGCTGAAAGTCTCTCTAATAAAGACAAATCAATCAACGATTCTTGTGCAGAAATTTGATATCCTAGAGAATGCTTGTCACAACAGTAAGATTTTAGGGGCTGTCCATAAACCACGTGGTCATGAGGGGGGGGGGGGGGGGGGGTTTCGGCCAAAGACCATTTTGTATGGACAAATAAAAAATTTTGTATGGACAAATTACCACGCGTGGGGTGGGGTGGAGGGTTTGGAAAGTCCCAAAAAAATGACCACATGGTTTATGGACAGCCCCTTATTCTTGTTGTTATCCACATGTCCAATAACTTCAATTGGAATGCCTATTCAATTCAATTCAAGGCTAAACCGTAGATCTATCCTACTAAATAAAAGAGTGACAAATGTGTCTATAGGGTGTCCCAGAATGTATGGGCACAACTTTGTATAGCGAAAATACAATCATTTTCTTACCAAACAACAATTTTTATATTTTTGTATTTTTATTCAAGGTATTTTAATTGATACCTGTAAAAAGATTATACATTAAAAAGGGTTTTTGTATGCAGAATGTTTAAAATGAAAAAACATCTTTCAAAACTTCTGCACAAACTACTTTTTTACGGTTTTGCCAAATATCCGAATTCGAAACATTTTTTTCGAATTTTTTTCACATAAAATATTCGTAAACATGTTTCCTCAGATGGTTGATTGATTTTTTTTTTATAAAAATATGTTTTGCCAGTACGCACGGGTATATCAGAATTTTGAGAAAACTGGAAAATTCGCCTTTTCTATTTCTGGATAAGACTTGCCCACAGACATTCGAGTTTTTAAACATGTTTTAACGAGAATAAAAATAATTCAATCTACACTTAATAAAGCTGGGGCATTTATTTTACTTATAGTGAAATTAAATGTTATTTTCTGCATGTTGTGATATATATCCAGAAGCTTGTCTTCAACTATTAGTAAAACAAGTTTTCAAAAATATAGATTTTGCTGTTTAAATTCATTTTTTAGGTTCAAAAGTATATGTTGTCAATTCAAACTAAGGGTTGTATAATAGATACGCATATGGAAATACACGGAAATATTTTTTGAAAATTTTATCGAGATTAATTTTTTGCGTAGGAAACAATTTGTTAAGCGATGTTATTGAAAAATATAGCAATTTGTGCAGAAGCTTTAAAAGGTCTTTTAGGGAATGTTCTACCGCTTTCAAACAAAGTGTTAAATGTAAATTTTAATGATTGGCATTTGATGTTAACATATTAAGGCAGGATATGTGTGAAAATAAATTTTGTATATTCATCCATTCCCAAATGGCAGAGCTGCAAAGTTGTGCCCATACTTTCTGGGACACCCTATATAATTTTTGGCTGAGACGTCACCGCTCAAGTCCAGGTTCGCAATAAAAGATGCTTAAGTGGATGATACGCACGCAGTAGTGGATGCCCCTTCATTTCTTATGGAGCGCTATTTAGGCCATTATGGTTGTAACCCGAGAGTCTAGAACCATCTGACCATTTAGCATCGACAGAATATTCTGCTCGAACAGCTTCCCAACGCTGTCCAGTAGATTGTTCTGTACACCCTCTGGCTTCCCGTGTTTGGGCAGTAGAAGCAATCTTCGTCTTATCCACCTCTGCAGTAATTCAGCTCTGTGCAGGCACACATGCGTCTTGCATAGCCTAGCCATTCCGACATGAAAAAGCGAGCCTCGATGGTCGCCTTAACGGCTACGGTCGAAATACCGTCTAGATCCAGTGCTTTGTACGCCTTGAACGAATTTGCTTTGTGACGAGTTCCTTGTTTGTCAACGGGGCAACCCTGCTTTTTACCGTTTGACTGAAGGGGACCGGAACACATGATCATGTCGCGATGACGGTTTAGGCTTCGTAGTTTTAAATGGCAAGGTTCCACCAGCAGTGTTGAATGCTGTTGATGATCAATATCTTTCAATGATGCAATTCTTTGGTAGCATACTCACTAAAGGAACGCTTATAATCAACGTAGGCTTTTCTGATGGGAGGGGGTGAAATTTAGTATATTCCTACCGTGTCGCATCGACAAATAAATCGTTGAATGGAGACTTCAACGCCTGGGCGATTGAATGGGGTAGCCGCTTGACTAACGCGAGAAGCTGGGCCTTACTCGAAGCTATGGCTAGACTGAACGTGGATGTCGTGAACGTAGGCGACAAAAAAAAACCTACAGTAGGAATGGTGCAGAGTCCATCATTGATGTGACCTTCTGGAGTCCGGGTCTAATCCTTAGCTCGAACTGGAGGGTCGACGATGGATACACGCATAGTGACCATCTGATGATTCGATACAGAGTGGAACACGGAGGAAGACGGCCTCAGCCGAAGGTCATCGACCGTCATCGGGGATGGCTGATCTCGCGATTCGATAAGCCGGCATATGTGGAGCGATTGTTTATGGAGGGTAGCACCGACGATCTATCCAGCGATGATCTAGTCGGAATCCTAAGCCGTGCATGTGACGCCGCTATGCCAAGGCGATCCCTACCCAGAACTGGACGCAAACCGGTGTACTGGTGGTGTCCAGAAATCGCAGAACTCTGCGCATCCTGTTTAAGAGCTAGAAGGAGGATGCAAAGGGCTCGTACCGATGAGGATAGAATGGAACGAAGTGAGGCCTACAGGGCGGCTAAACTGGCATTGAATATAGAGATTAAGTCTCGTAAGCGGGCGTGCTTCAAAAATCTCTGCCAGGCAGCCAACACGTCCCCATGGGGTGATGCCTACAGAGTAGTCATGGCCAAAACGAAGGGCGCGTCAGCACCTTCAGAACGCTCCCCAGAGATGCTGCAGAAGATCGTGGAAACGCTGTTCCCTCGCCACGATACAAGACCATGGGGCCCCGTTCCCTATAGCCAAAACGGCCATACCGAGGTAGCCCCGGTGACGAACGACGAACTCATTGCAATAGTGAAATTGCTTAAGTTGAACAAGGCTCCGGGTCCGGACGGTATCCCGACATTAGCCATCGAGGCTAGCCCTGACATGTTCAGAATGGCTATGCAGATGTGCCTAGACCACGTATGTGGCAACCCTAATCCCACCTAATGCATCGGACAGGAGCCAACATCTATCGTGTATCCACAATGGAATCCATTGTGGATACACAAATGTTTACATACTAGATGTTGGATTCTTGAAAATGGCGGCTGCGCACCCTGGTGGCCTAGACAGAGACGAACTTCCGGAGAGGTGGAAAAGGCAAAGAGGTGGAAAAGGCATAGTGGAGAACTGGTTGAGGTCGAGACATTTGGCACTCGCGCCCCATAAAAAAGAGGTGGTGTTGGTAAACAACCGCAAGTCTTAACAGCAGGCAGTGGTCACTGGTCACCACAGACGGATGCACGATCAACTCTAAGCGCTCACTGAAGCAATTGGGGGTCATGATCGACGATAAGCTGAAATTTGGAAGCCATGTAGAATATGCCTGCAAAAGGGCAAGCATGGCGATAATGGCATTGTCAAAGATAATGTCAAATAGCTCGGCAATAGTCTCGAGTAAGCGTGAGCTGTTCGCGGCAGTAGCGGTCTCCATACTACGGTATGGCGCCGCTGCATGGTCGAAGGCGCTAGTGGTTAATCGAAACGTGAAGCGACTTGAGAGTACTCACAGGCTGATGTGCCTTAGGGTGGGGAGTGCATACCGCACGGTCTCAAAGGACGCGGTATGTGTGCTAGCGGGCATGATGCCCATAGCTTTAGTGGTGGCAGAGAATGAAGAATGCTTCGAGCGACGCGGCATAAGAGGCGCGAGGCGAATCGCCAGAACCTCGTCTATGCTGAAGTGGCAGAGGGAATGGGATTCCTCCAGCAAGGGTAGATGGACACACAGGCTCATACCGAGCGTGTCCAAGTGGACGAGCAGGCCCCATGGCGAGGTGAATTTTCACTTGACTCAATTTCTGTCAGGCCATGGGTGCTTTAGGTGGTATCTGCACAAATTCGGAAACGCAGGCACCCCCGCATGTCCAGAGTGTGCAGACTGCGACGAGACCGCGGAGCATGTGCTCTTTGAATGTCCACGTTTCGTGGAGCAAAGGTCGAGTATGCAGGAGGTATGCGGTAGAGATATCACGGCTGACAACATTGTTGAAAGGATGTGTATGGGGGCAGACAAGTGGGACTCCGTTACTTCCACGGTTTCTCGAATCGTACTTGAACTACAGAGTAAATGGCGAGCCGAACAACAGCTATGTTTCGAGATTTGTTGATTTTTTTCGGTGAAAAAAGACTTTCCAAATCGTTTTGGCATAACGTTTCGGCCTACTTCATTCAGCCATCATCAGATCTGTGAATATTTATTGAGTCAAGTTAGTACAATTTTCCTTCTTGGTCTACAATTTAAAATTACCACCCACTTACACAAAACGTTTGTTCTCCACCACTGTGGTCTAACAACTAACCCTAAGTCCTATTTCTATGTATATTATTTCGTCAGATTGCGTCATTCGGCTCGTCTCGGCTGTGTGCGCTTCGACAACGTTCGTATTTTGCACACTAGTCCGTTGTACGCTGCGTCTATACCACCACACTCGCGCTGTAGGTTTACAGTGGTGTTATTCCCTAGTAGCTTTATATGGAAGGCCTCTGCGATAGTTCTGCTCTCCTGGTTGTCAATTCTTTCCAGGATCTCGGTTTTTTGGAAGTCGAAATCGTGTCCTTCTTCAATGTGGTGTTGTCCTAGTCCTGTTTTCGCTTCCTTCTTCCTTATGTTATTTCTATGCTCGTTTAGCCGCGTCTCTAACATTCTACCTGTTTGTCCTACGTAAATCTTTCCATCGTCTGAGCTGCATGGTACTGCATATACTACATTTTTTGTCTTTTCTTTCGGGATTGGGTCCTTAAGTTTACTAAATATTGTCTGTTTTATTTTGTTCCGTGGTTGGTAGGCTAATGTAATGTCGTGTTTGTTTAGAATTTTCGATAGCTTCTCGCTCAGACATGGAATGTAGGGTGTAGAAACATATTTCTTGTCTTGTGTTTGTCTTTCTTCGTGTCTTAAGGTGTTATAGTGTCTGTCTGTTCTTTGTTTTAACAATTTGTTAATGAACCAATTTGGGTAGTGGTTTTTTACTAAAATTTGTTTGACTGTCATAATTGTTTTGTGTCGTTCACTAGCGTTCGTCAGTTTTATTGCACGGTCAATAAGCGCTATCGCCGTGTTACGTTTATGTTGAAACGGGCTTTCCGAATTGTAGTCCAAGTAGCGTCCATTCGTCTGTTTAGGTGTCCAAGTTTTCACGATTATTCCATCCCTTCTTTGTAGCGTCATGTCAAGAAATTTAAGTTTGTTGTCTTCCTCATTTTCTACGGTGAATTTCAGTTTCTCGTGGAACTCATTGAAGGTTGCTACTATCGTGTCGATGTAGTTCCGTTTGGCCACACAGAAGCAGTCGTCTACGTAGCGGCGATATATCTTCATCGGTGTCTGCTTTTCCTCCAACTTGCGTATGCTTTCTTGTTCCAGCCTTTCCATCACTAGATTTGCCACAACCGGTGATAGAGGGGAACCCATTGGTACGCCGAAATTTTGTTTGTAGAACACTCCTCTGTGTACAAAAAAGGTGGACCCCAACACAAGCTTGACGGCTGCTACGAAGCTGTTCTGGTCGATCGGTGTGTGTGCTTCAACTTCGTTCCATCGTCGGTTGATACATTCTATCGCGTAGTCAACCGGCACGTTCGTGTATAACGAAGTAACATCCAACGAAAACATGACTTCGTCTTCGCTGATCTGCGCTCCTGGTACCTCCGTGGCAAAGACGAAGCTGTTGACGACATGATTTTCCGTTTTCCCAACGATTTTTCCGAGGATGCTCGACAAGTACTGGGCTATTTGGTACGTTGTGGACCCCACTGTTGATACCACCGGGCGTAACGGCCTACCTGGTTTGTGAATTTTAGGTAGTCCATATATGCGGGGTGGGTTGCAGTTTGATACGTTCAGCTTTCTGTGGGTGCGGGCGTCAATGTACCTGTTCTCCTTCCAGTCGTCCAGGATTGCTTTGATTTTTCGGGATACTCTAGCTGTTGGGTCGAAGGAGATCTTTTCGTAGGTGTCGGTATCTTGTAGCATTTCCTCCATTTTCTCCTCATACTCGTTTGCCGAGAGGATGACGGTTTGGTTACCTTTGTCCGACTTGGTGACCAACAGAGACGGGTTTTCTTTCAGAAACTTCCTACTTCTTCCCACATCTTTGACAATCCACTCATGCTCATGGTGGCGCGGTTGGTTGTTGTAATTGAGGAAACAGCTAGTTGAGTTGGCCCCCCTTCCCCATCCAGGAGCTTGAGTTCAACGGGTAGTCTAAGTACTCTTCAGTACTAGCCAGGACCCGAGCCTCCAGGGGAGAGTAAACAACTTAAGGCGGTAGCTGGTGGAACGCTTACTATAAGAGTGTATACTTTTTACGGGCTGTTCGGGCTCGTTCGGAAGTTAACCATCAATGTTAACTTCTTTTCCCAATCAGCCTAGATAGCTGTGTAGTGTCGGTAGCGGTTGTCTCAATTGGTTAAGAATAACACTACGGAGCGCCTGATCCAGTGGTAAGAGTCCACTAAACAGGTGACCCCTAATTCATGGTGTTATGTGGCTTTATGCTTACCGTGCCAAGGAATGAATGGTTAGGGGGGTCTAATAAAAACCTAACCACAAACGGAGCCTGTGGAGAATTAGGGCGTCCTCCACAGTATTACGCCCTTTCTGCGCTAACCGGAGCAATAGTGTAGTGGACCTTGCGTTTCTCCGAGATAATCAGTTGCCCTTCTTAAGTCTCAAATTTGAGGCTAAATAAGGGCGAGATTATTCAAATGTTGTAAATTAGCTTACATTACTACCTATACGGTTTCGCTTAATGCGTTTTCGCCATTGGCGTTTTTCAATTGCCACCGATTTGGTTTGTCGTTGATGTTTCCTTTTTGTGCTGTGATTGTGAAGAGTGTAATCCTGTCTAGTTTGGGTAGTGGCTACGGCTAGGAAACCTCTGATCAATTTTCAGCGTAAAAAGCGTGCGTGGCCCAAGTGGCTCTTATTAAAAAAAAAAAAAAAAAAAAAAACTCATTTTCGTAGGGTAACTTCTGTATAGGTTACCTTGTGAAACCAGTTTTGCTTCTTTCATTATAAATGAAGTGCCGTGCCTCGAGCATGCTATATCTTAGAATAACGTTGACAGTATGTTTCAACCTTTCCTTATGGATGCTTTCAAGCAAGCTCTTGTATTCAGCATATTTTCGCTGATATTTGGCAGTATTGCTATGATGATTACATCATCTGAAGTAGCTCAAAAATTAATTTGAGATGCTTCAGTTTGATGGATTACTTAGGTAGTACAGTTCATGTATAACTTAAAATAGAATTGCACCTAACCAGTCTCTGCATGAGCAGAATTTGTCATGAGTTGACTGATTGGCATGTCATGTGTCAGATGAGGAGTCTCCATTTGACCTTCTTTGCACTTTTGAGTGTTCCTTCGCAAAATTGGTGTATTCAGGCGTCCCTGCTCAACGAACTAGGGAACCTGTACTAATTGGTTGCGACCACATTTTGTGGATAACTCGCTCCCATTGCTACTCCAAAAGAGTTTCATTGTGGTTTTGTACCTACAACGCCCTCCATTGTGGTATACCATACCATAACTATTGCTTTGAAAGAAGCTTGTCCTCTACGGTCTGTGCGGACTGCAAGAGGTATTCCTGAATGGAACTCTGATCTGTTCAAGTTCAAAATATCTTCGGATAAACCATTATTTTGTATAGTTACGAATCTCTAGCTTCCGCTTGAGAATTATAGCTATATAATCGACTTAGTGGACCCTAAAAGGCTCTGCTTAATTCAAATCTCCAAGAGCAAATGGGATTTTGTCCTATTTTTCTCCAGAGGGGTTTGAGTATTTCAAACATGTTTTGAACTTTTGTAGTTTTCTATGGGATATTTTCATGGCGTGAAATTACTCCACAGTCTTATCCCGAAAGGGTGCGTGCGTTGTATAAAGAAGGAATGAGTTTCTGATTTATCTGGTTACCTCGTTCTTTCTGAAATGCTTGAAACGCATTGCCTGATAATCTGTGATGTTCGTCTGGCTGACATGCCTATTCATGTGAACTCACATGCCTCCCAATTTGGGATGTCCACAGTGACTCTTTTACACAAAGTTGTATATGTTTTCAAGAAAGTACTCGCTCAAACGTAGGTTTTGCTTGGGTGATTTCTTGAATATTGAGGATGCTTTCGATGTCGTGCCTTTCAATGTCATATTGAAAGTCGCATGAAGTCACAAGCTACCTTCAATGAGCTATAGGCTCTCTTTACGCTTATGCGTTTTACAGTGTCCTTTTCAGGGCACTGATTAAACCCGTTGTGGTATGGGCTATGAGCTCTCGTTGCGCTTATGCGTTCATTCCCTCTTCTAGGGTACCCCTTCCTATTTCATCACCTTTCCCTTTCCTAATCCCATTCCATCCCCTGTCCCATTCTCCCTCAGGTAAATGATGAAATAGGCTTATATGTATGGCGATGGCACAAATGTCCCAAATGGAGGATAACGTGCCTCTGGAGCCGGCCTTCTGATACCTGATACTCATGTACGGTCCCCCCTTCTCGAAGTCATCCCTAACGGGCGTACCGCGAAGGTAAGGAAGAGAGAGAATGAGTTTTTAGTGGGTCGATCCCCACATGACCCGAGGAACCACCTTTTGGGTATCTGTTGCAGATTTTCTCATTCTATAAAAAAAATAAAAATATATCGCTGATTATTGCTGCTCAGGCTTCTTGTTTATAGTCATCTCTGCTTATGCACTGATTAATTTATCAATTTTGCGTGTAGTGCATTCTTGTGATTATCATATTGACCATATTATATGCACTTATAAAATGGTCAATATGGTGACTTCAATGCCTGGGCCGTGAAATCTGCACAGCGGGGTCAGATCCTGCTAGAGACTCTGGCCATGCCAGATGTCGACCTGACTAATGTCGATACCAAGAGTACGTTTAGTCGGAACGGTGCGAAGTCGATTGTTGACGATACTTTTTGTAGTCCTGGCCTTAAAAGCAGTTCGAACCGGAGAGTAGACGATGGCTACACTCACAGTAACCACCTGGCGGTTTGCGACAGTATCGACCAAAATAACAGCAGGCAGCGTGTAGAGGAAGAGGCGGCTAGGCCAAAGCCATACATCGAAGAAGGGGTGTTTGGAGAGGTGCTCCGCCGTGAGCGAGACCTACTTGGTTTAAGCGGTGCTCTCGCGCGCGTGCAATGCAACCACGCCTAGACAAGTCAAGCGATTGCGGACCTGCGCCACACCTGCCTACAGGCTAGGCGGCGGATGCAGTGAGCACGATCTGAAGAAGAGCGAAACGAACGACGGGTGGTGTACGCCGATGTTAAAGCCGCGCTGAAGACCGAGATAAGGGCAAGCAAAAAGGCCTACTTCGAGGGTCCCTATAAGAGTGCAAATGCGAATCCGTCGAATGATGCCTACAGTATCGTGATGACCAAGACGAGAGGTGTAATGACTTTTACAGAGCAATCTCCAGAGATTTTGGAGGGGATCATCGGGGGGCTTTTTCTGCGTCATGATCCTAGCCCTAGGCTGACGATTAGCTGAGGGCAACCGATGTGGAACTTGCAAGAATAACAAAGTCCATTAGTGTAGGTAAGGCCCCAGGTACGGATGGAATTCCTAACCTGGCCTTAAAAGTAGCTATTGCAGAGACTACCGAAATGTTCAGGTCTGCTATGCAGAAATGCCTGGACGAGGGACTTTTCCCAGAAGTTTGGAAGTGGCAGAGCCTGGTTCTATTGCTATAGGCGGGGAAACTACCCAAACACCCGTCGGCATACAGGCCAATATGCGTGTTCAACACGACGAGGAAGGTGCTCGAAAACATCATCCTCAATATAATGTTAGCCTCTACGGTCAAATGGCAGTGCCCGTGGGACAATTCCTCCATAGAGGAAGGTGGACCCACCGATTGATCTCTAGGGTAGACTGTTGAATTAATAGGCACCATAAGGAAGTAACATTCCACCTGATTCAGATCCTTTCAGGCCATGTTTGCATCCAACAGTATCTACATAGTTTCGGTCATGCTGGTTCTCCCGAATGTCCGGCTTGTGCAGGTTTAGAACGGCGGAACACGTTTTGTTCGTGTGCTCGTATTTTCGCACAATGCGTGACCGCATGCTTGCCACACTACATGCGGGGAGGACACAACTCCGTACAATCCAGAGGATGTGTAGGGATGATTGTGGTTGGAATGCCGTTTCAACGGCTGACACCCACATCGTCTTGAAGCGTGGCGCGTGGACTCGGCGAACGGCTACTGCAGACGCTATACAAGGGGAGGACCAAGGGTTCGGAGTCGGCTACGTAGGTCATACCGGTGCCAAGCGGTCGAAATTAACTCTTACAGCGATTATTTGGCCACGGTGAGAACATCCTGGTAGCGTTTCTATTGTGGCGTCGGTCTACTGGGTTGGATCTGAGCCCGCGGTTGGAAATGAGGTCCTTGGCACGTTCGGGGCAGGTGGGGGCCCCATGTCGGCACGTCCTTCTGTGTGCTGGCTGATAGGGCTGAAATTGCTATGCACGCGGTATCATGTCTCGATACTTGTTGTACAGTTGGAAGCAGGCGTGGTGTCGACCCTGCCTTCCTTCTGAGGACAACACTGGCTAAGCGTTAGCATGCTACCTTGGTGAACTCCCCAAAGCGAGTGTTTTTGACAAATATTTGTTATATTAAATCCATTAATTATGAATTGGTGCACCGTGTAGCAAAAAGTGCACCGGGAGACAAAAGTCATGAAAAAACCTACTTTAGAGAAAAACCACTCGTCTGTCACAAAAGGCATGCTTCTGATATATCGTGTAGAAATCACGCACCTACTCCAAGACTAAGCCAAAGAAAGTCAAGGAAATTTATATAAGGAGAAGATACTGAACCAACTATTCAACGAAAGCAGACACTACCAGTATTGTGTGGCTGAATACCCCAAACGTTTTTCGCATAAGTTTGGCCCTTGGACAAAGACATGTACTGAATGGGAACCTCTGATTTGTGGTATTCAGTGAAATTTATTTTAGCACATCCTTGTTATCCGTAAACAAATCCCTTGGAATCCTAAAGCAAACACTCGTAAACCGGAAAAGTTGAGTGTACACAGCACACGTCATATAATTTACACAAATTTCCGAGTGCGTGATTTATAAGAGAAACCCCATTAAGCCAAATTACTCACATTCATTTAGCCTCATCTACTTTCTTTTATCATAAAAAATTCATAAAAAATCCTTCGCCCTATCATCGAGCGTTTTCACCTCAACCATATGGATACGATACCGCACCACGGGTGAGCCGCGTTCGTGTAGGTTTCGGTACCATCTCCCAGTCAAAAGGGGCGACCAACCAAACCACGTCGACGATGGCCTGACTCGTGCAGTAGTAGGGCAAAAAAATGGGAAAAGGAACCCCACTTACACGGTTGAACTTGTGCCACATCATCTTTTTCCCAGGGCGCATTACTGAAACAAAAAATCTCAACGATACTAGAGGCAGTGAGAGTGTTTTGCCCGTGTCGGTCGTCATGCCGAGCATTCGTACTTACTTGCATCGGCTAGAGAAGTTGAGTACTTTTTATTTGCGGTAAACTGTAGGTACGGGGCACATATGCTGCCATTCTTTAATACCCTCATAGGAACGATGCCAACGAGCATCAGAGGATAATCTGAAGGAGTATGCTTCACAGCAACGTCATATGCCGTTCATCATCCAGCAGCGGAGAGAAAAATCCCTTGCACTAAGGATGGGTAAATTTTCGTTGGCTTTAGAGCTCCAATAGTCAATGCATAACTGAAGGATGGAAACATTTTTACAACGGCGTAAAAATTACCTTATTTTTCGCATATTTCATAGATTGAGACAAACAATGCAGCCCAGAGATATTTTATCAATTAACGATCAAATCTAAGGTGTAGAAATCAAACTCCTAATGAAAACTTAACAGGTGGTCCAAACACAAGGCTTCATTCAAATGGTATCCGTTACCGAACATCGACAAATCAAGCGGAGAAATCCTGTAGTTTGAAAGACAAAAGAAAATGTAAATATTTTCACTCCCATTCGGCCTGCCAGAGGATTTCATTTATTTATTATTGCATTATTATAATTCGATCACATCATTATTTAAATTTTCCAATCTCACTGCACTACCAAAAGCCTCTGGACGGATTGAAAAATATGCGTGAAAAAAATCAACTCCTGTTTTATTTCGCGCTTGTGTGTGCCACATGTGCTTTTCCGCTCTCCTGCGGCGCGCTGCTCTATGCTGGAAGGTACGAAATTATGTTTGTATTGTTTGTGAAATTGAAATATAATTATTGCTGAAGTGGAAGCACAAAAATGTATTTTAATTCATATATTTTATATGTGCATTATGTAGCTGAGTGAGCTTTTATTTCGAACCGGGAAACGAGGTGAGCGCTTGCATCTGGGCAAAACATCCCAGCTGTAATTTGAATTTGTGAGTTTTTATGTACCTTTTATGCTGGATTCAGAGTCGGTCTAGGAATTAAATAAACCATTCGTCTGTAATTTAGTGCATGAAGTGCATTCGACCTCCATTTTGACTCTAGAAAATTCGAGCTCTAAACTGCAACACATTTTATTTTATTATTTGTTTTTAAATGCGAAAAAAGATTAAAATTAGATCGTATTGTAATCTCGGGTGGAATTGATCGATTTGCAAACCATTTTCATTTGTGAAACATAACACTTTGACCATTCGATACCTATTTTTTTTTTTAAAGCATCATTAGCTTTATTGTACATTAAACTAGCTAATGAGAAAAAGATTGATTATACACCCGATTCTTTTTTGCACGGGTCTGGTTTACGCTATAACTCAGTCAATTTTTAACCGATTTTCATGAAATGTTGTACACATGTAGGCACGGTTAGTACTATCAGTGTACAAAATTTCATGAGAATCGGTTAAAAAATGACTGATTTATAGCAAAAACCAGACCCGTGCAAAAAAAAAAGAATCGGGTGTACGTTATTTTATGTAATGCCGAGCAGAGGAAAATATCAAAATAATAACAACGGAATTACAAAACCTGTTTTTATATCTCGGATTGTTATTATTAACTTATTAAGTCATCACCGTTCCATAACATGTTCTGTGGGACAATCTTATTTTGTTATGATCGTGCTCTTGGTATATTTTCTTTAAATTCCATTTCAATAACATGTTTTGTTGTAGCACAAGTACAGTTATTATTGTGTCATTGAGACTGTACAAATATTTGATCATTAATATTACAACATAACTAGCTTAGCAAACAAAACTACACCATTCGAGATTTTCGTTGTTCACATCATACCGTGAGGAACTGTAAGAGAAAATACTATTTTATCATCAGTTCCCCCAAGCAACACACTTGTCACAGAAGAGTCACGGCGGCGCTTATTTTTGTTGCGCAGAAGTCACTGTGACTTACTTTTAGCAAGTTAGTGTTTATTTGTTAGAAGTAAGTCACAGTGACTTCAGCGCGACAAAAACATGCGCCGCCGTTTTGGGTCTCTTCTTTCTGACATTACGTTTTAACTGTGACAGCCAACTTATCGGCCTTTTGTTTTATAAGCACTTTGAAAAGTATACCTGTTTTTATTTTGTCCCAGTTTCAGTTAGATATGAATACGAATATAGAGAGTGTAATAGAGTGTTAGCCATTTTATGAAACATTTTTAATCAACTGGTGGAATTCAAGGACGAACAACACATTTTCGACAAAAATGTAAAAAATAAGTCATCAAGAAGAAGAACTCTATTGATTATTTTAAGACATTTTATTTTTATTGATTTTACTGCATCGAGATTCACTTGGATAAATGTGTCAATCAATGAGGTAATAATGTAAATTATTCTTATAAACAATGAACCACCTAATAAAGGGCTTCAAAATTTCGGTAGTTTTTCATCTTAAGTTGTTTGGAAAATAAACGAAAACTATTGTTTCTCTCTGTTTTCGATAATAAATCGCTTGCGACAACAATAGCGTCCCAATTATGAATGAAACATTTAACAATAGATCCTATTGTTGTGTATCCCATTGAATTCATATGGGACTTTGGAGGAGTTCCTATTCGCAACAGAAAAAAAGCAAATTTTGTTTTCAGATTGTTATCAATAACTTATTCATATCAAAATTTGTTATTGAAATATTTAAAAAAAATCGCTGTTATTAAGTTGTTATTGAAACTAACAAAACATGTTATTAAACAGGTCTTCCAGGAACATTTTTTTGTTATATTTTTTGTTATTTTGCCGCTTATGACAGACAAGTTTATAACAGGATATGTTATGTAAATAACATGAAAATAACTCTTTCCGTTACTCAGTTATTTTTCCAGAATAACACATTCTATTATGCTGTTGCTATTTCCTTCTGCTCGGGAAAGAGTTATGTTATAAGTGTAGAAATGAAGCTTCTGCAGATGAGTGGAATGACTTTGTATCGTTACTTTTAAAAACTACTGTTAGGGGGTATCGAGGCATAATGGACACCCAAGGCGAAATGGACACTCCTGTTTTTGTCCAAGCCGTTGAATTTTATATAAAAAATAAAAAGCAGAATTGTTAAATAGGTAACATGTTAATGCTCTATTATTCAATAGTTAATTGAACATCCTTTTTGTAATGGCAAAAATATATTGAAAATTCAAGTCTATTTTTCGGAATTCTAATAATTTCGAGACAGGTATAAGGGGCCGTTCATAAACCACGTAGACTTTTTGGGGGGAGGGGGGTCTGACCAAAGTCTACGCTCCATACAAATTTCAAAATTTTTGTATGAACAAAAGTCTACGAGGGGGGAGGGGGTTCAAGATGGCCAAATTTTGGTCTACGTGGTTTATGAACAGCCCCTAATGAGCGTTTCAGTGCGTTTGACATCAAAACCTTGTCTGAGAATATGAACAGATTTGGAAATTGATACAGTATTTTTATGCAAGTCAGTACCGATTCATAATGCAACTGAAATGAGTTGCGTAAAAGTTTCCAATATGGTATCAAGGACTTAACTCCAGAACCGTGTGGACGAACCTGAATGTCTCAAAAGTACAGTGAACGGCACAAAAAAAGATCCACTATATAGTGGTTACAGTTTCTAATGAAAACTACATGCGAAAATGATAATTCACTATGTTTCATAGCTATAGATCCAAACAGTATTTTTGGATACTCGGATATGTAGAATGAATTCGAATCATATTGTTCACTAGATTGTTCACCTAATTCATTATTAAGAGTAGCCATGTGAAAAATAATAATTCGGTATTACATGTGTTCTCTAAATCTGATAAATAATCTTATATAAATTCCCTTGTTTCATAACAATGGATCCAAGCGAGAATTCATTCTAGTTAATTTAAGCTACACAAAACATTCAACATATCAATAATGAGTAAACTCTCTTTTGTTCTTAATAAATTCAAACAACCTATCCTGGATACTTTTAAGGGGAATATATAACGAAGCCACACCTCGAATTTTCAAGAGCACAAATCTGAAGAACCGAGTGTTGGTATGCGCTAAAAAGTTGATCGATTGGTCACCACCAGCAGGTCACCAATCGATCAACTTTTCAGCGCAATCCAGGGATGGCATTCACCATTTGCGAAGAGTTACATTCACTTGCTACTATCTCAGTTCATAAGCATGCTATTCAAAAACAATGTATGGATGATTTTTACCATGTAGTTTTATCTGAAAGTTTGCCGAATATCATAAGGGTCGTACACGCATGCTTAACTCGTGAGCGAGCTGTGAAAGCAACTCTTCACAGCTCGCTCACGAGTTAAGCATGCGTGTGCGACCCTTATGATATTCGGCAAACTTTCAGATAAAACTACAAGGTAAAAGCCATCCATACATTGTTTTTGGATAGCATGCTCAGTGTTGGTCAAAACTCAAATTCTCAAATCTCATGGTTGAGTTGTTTCACGCGCGATTCTTGACTCACCAAACTCACCGCTGAAAAAATCATGCATGAGTTGACATGTGATTTCACTCATTGCTTTATTTCTTGGTGTTCTTATTATTTACATCGAAGTTTTTAGGATTATATGATAGAACAAAAACAAACCTAGCGTACAATAATGCCGTTCAAATTAATTTGGATTCGTTTTACAAGCGAACGAGATTTCGGCGCTTGACTCGTGAGAGCGAGATTTTGCATGAAAATCTCGCGCGTGAGAAAATGATACAGAATCGTGCGCGAGTTTGCTCACGCGAGAGCGGTTCATGAGTCTGCTTTGAGTGTGATTTTACCAACACTGAGCATGCTTATGAACTGAGATAGTAGCAAGTGAATGTAACTCTTTGCAAATGGTGAATGCCATCCCTGGCGCAATCCATCTTTTGGTTCCTCAGATTTGTGCCCTTGAAAATTTGAGGTGTGGCTTCGTTATATATTCACCTTAATTAACTGGAGGTTTGAGTGTTCAACTGTTTGGATACACTAGATGTTGGAATTAAACCCGTTGTCGTTCCAAGGAGTTTGGAGACTGCATAGCCGAGAAATCCAACATCTTTTAATTAACTTTTAATGGATTTTATTCCACGTTCAAACAACTACACGGTTTAAATTTGGAAAACATCCGTATCGCTTATTTTATTTACACAACAACAACCAACCAATCAGGCTAAGGCTGGAGTGGCCTCTGCTGTACACAGTAGCCGTCTCCATTCCACTCGGTCCATGGCAGTTTGTCTCCAGTTCTGCACTCTGCGTAGAGTTCGCAGATCGTCCTCCACTTGGTCGACCCACCTAGCTCGCTGCGTACCGGTCGGATGAATCTCGAGAACCATTTTAGTCGAGTTGCTATCCGACATCCTGATGACGTGACCCGCCCACCGTAGCCTCCCGATTTTCGCAGTATGGACGATGGTTGGTTCTCTTAGCAGCTGATGCAGCTCGTGGTCCTTTCGCCTTCTCCAAGTTCCGTCTTCCATCTGCACTCCGCCGTAGATGGTACGCAACACCTTCCGTTCGAAAACTCCAAGGGCGCGTTGGTCCTCTGCACGTAGGGTCCATGTTTCGTGCCCATAGAGGACGACCGGTCTAATCAGCGTTTTGTAAATAGTTAACTTCGTGTTACGGCGAACTTTATTCGATCGTAGAGTTTTGCGGAGTCCAAAGTAACCACGATTTCCTGCCGCCTCTAAACTTCTCTGCATGTGTCGTTTTCGGCGGTCACCAGTGAGCCCAAATACACGAATTCTTCAACCGCCTCGATTTCATCACCGTCGATATAAATTCGGGGTGGCGGGCGCGGTGACTCCTCCCTGGAGCCCTTTGCCATCATGTACTTTGTCTTCGACACATTAATGACTAATCCGATTCGCCTGGCTTCATTCTTTAGTCGGATGTACGTTTCCGCCATCGTCTCAAATTTACGAGCAATAATATCAATATCATCAGCAAAACCAAGTAGCTGAACGGACTTCGTGAAAATCGTACCACTCGTGTTTATCCCCGCTCTCCTTATTACACCTTCTAACGCAATGTTGAACAGCAAGCACGAAAGACCATCACCTTGCCGTAACCCTCTGCGAGATTCGAAGGGACTCGAGCGTGTCCCTGATACTCGAACTACGCACATCACTCGATCCATCGTCGCCTTGATCAATCGTATCAGTTTATCTGGGAATCCGTATTCGTGCATAATCTGCCATAGCTGTTCTCGATCGATTGTATCATACGCCGATTTGAAATCGATGAACAAGTGATGTGTGGGCACGTTGTATTCGCGGCATTTCTGCAACACCTGGCGGATGGCGAACATCTGGTCCGTTGTAGCGCGTTCACTCATGAATCCAGCCTGATATTGCCCCACGAACTCTCTTGCAATCGGTGGTAGACGGCGGCATAAAATTTGGGAGAGTACCTTGTAGGCAGCGCTCAGTAGTGTGATCGCGCGATAGTTCCCGCAATCCAACTTGTCGCCTTTTTTGTAGACGGGACACACTATACCTTCCATCCATTCCTCCGGTAATACTTCCTCCTCCCAAATCTTGGTAATGACCCAGTGTACTGCTCTCACCAGTGCTTCTCCACCGTATTTTAGAAGCTCGCTTGGTAGTTGATCTGCCCCAGCGGCTTTGTTGTTTTTCAACCGGCCAACCCCCTCCTCAATCTCTTGGAAGTCAGGGGCCGGAAGTCTTTCGTCCTGTGTACATACTCCTAAATCTGTTACCACCGGTACTTGCCATACCACCTTCGGTACTTGCAACGTCGCCATTGAGGTGCTCATCATAATGCTGCCACTACCTGTCGACCACCTCACGCTCGCTCGTGAGAATATTCCCGTAATTATTTCGGCACATGTCGGCTTGTGGCACGAAGCCTCTGCGCGAGCGGTTCAGCTTCTCGTAGAACTTTCGTGTGTCCTTAGCGCGGTACAGCTCTTCCATCGCTTCGCGACCTCGTTCTTCCTGCTGGCGCTTCTTCATCCGGATGTTCTGCCTGTTCCGCGCCTGTTTGTAACGTGCCTCATTCGCTCTCGTACGGTGTTACAGCATTCTCGCCCATGCTGCATTCTTCTCGTTTTTCAACTGTTCACATTCGCCGTCGTACCAGTCGTTTCTGTGATTCGGAGTCGCGAAGCCTAGTGCTGTAGGTACTACCTATGGCAGATGCCAACAAAGTTCCTGCAACGCCAACGCCTAATTTGTCTAATTTGTTTAACGGCGTTGCTGCAAGAAACGGTAGTATATATTTTTCAGGTTCAGAAGCTCGGCACATCCCTGAATGCCCATCCATTTGAGTCGACAGAACCCTCCATACCATCATGTCGCCACCCCCGAGAGATTCCTTGAGAAGTAACGTGATTATTTTCGTAAATCTCTCCAGTACGAAAAAAAGCCATTCGGTCAAAACAAGCTGACCTGGAAGGTCTCCCAAAGTGTCCGATATGTCTTGAGAAGCAAATCAAATAAATATCAAACAAATATCGAGATCGAAATGAAGAACCAATTTTTAAACCTTCGTAACTAGATAAAACCTTCACCGAACAGATATAATTTCACCTTCTCAGAATAATTTGCACCTTGGAAACCATGTACAGTGACCTGTAAAAATAGAATACAGTTGTTTTTCGACTTTATCACGGTCAAAAAAAATTTAACCGTGATATAAACGAAACCGTGAATTTAGCGAAACGAGAAATAAATGTAAATTTTTTATCCAAAATCGTTCAGCTGCAAAATATATAAGTCGTAGCATATGTTTTTTAACTGTTTTGGTGGACTGGACAATGCAGTATTGATTTTATATTGATTTCGGAATGTTTTAAAACAAGTGTGATAAAAACGAAATGAAAATCGTGATATAATCGAACAGAAAACCGTGAATTTGGGCGAGTAGTGATTAAAACGACTAGTGATAAAACCGAAACGCTACTGTATTAACAAATCTAGAGAAAATCTAGAACAAAAACCATCGGGATCGAATAATGACAGGAAGATAAATTGATATTTACGTTCAAAGAACTGTGATCAAGTTTGTACCTTTTAATCCCGCCCTATATGCCGCCCTATAGAGGGCAGAATTAAAAGGTACAAAACTGAATACACTCATTCGAAGAAGGTATTCGGCATAGAGGGTTCGAAAAGTCAGTACAAGATAATATTTACCTGTAGAACATCAAGATGTGGTGTCAACTGTCAACTTTACTCCAATCTCAACGCATGTTATCGCAATCAAATTTTGAGCACGAATCCTTATGATGGCTAAGAAGTTGTGGAGCTCATTCTATTTTTTTCACGTTGATCGTGTGGACATTCTTTCAGGACTCTATAAATTGTCAAACGCGAGACGTCTAGTGCTGCCTAGTTCTTTCTTTAACTAGCTCAATCTTTTTAGCGAGTTGATTGCGATCCTTATTCCGTTTTGTACGATTAGACAGCTTCCTCGTGTTTTATTTCTGCTATATTGAATTGGATCTTAAAAGAAAATTACAACGGCACGATGAAATCTGCTTACACAACGAGAAATTTCACACTGTTGAACACCTGTCTTGATGTGTCAAACTCTTTCTTATTTCAACTTCAGATATATATTTTGCACATGGCATATTATAAATTGAAGTGAATTCGTAACAATACGTCAAACGCTGAAATAAACCTGAGCACAGAACCTAAAACAACGTGTTGATTAGGCACAACGAATGATTTACAATGTATTGGATCTGTAGTCATGGAACAAAGGGATTTCACTTTTTTTTTAATTTAACTGTATACACACATGTGTATGAATAAAATTACATGATAGTATGTGTAAGGCACATGGGTAATAATAATGGCGTGGTGCATAGAATAATCAATTGTACTTTGAATAAATAGCAAATGAATATTAGATGGATCTATAGTTATGGAACAGAGTGTATATACCTTTCAATGAATGCACTATTTGACGGGTCCCGTGGCGCAGTGGTCCACACGTTCGCCTCATAAGCGGATGGTCATGGGTTCGATCCCAGCCCCGACACTTGCAATTTTTCGTCAGTAGCTTTTCCCCCGAGAGCAGCTGACACCTGACCCTCTTCGGAGCGTATACCTCTAACGGACTCGGAATTTTGGATATCGGCGAACCGCAACTCATAGTGGACGACCCCCAATTGGACTGGAAAAAGGAGCAGCAGCCACACATCAGCATCATCGTGCTCGTCATTCTACTGTGCCTTGTTGGTCCTTACCTCTCCGTCGATAGCTCTGGGTGACCAACTCCAACACTGCTTACCGCCTGTGGGATGTTGTACGGCGATGTGGCGAAGCGGGTGACAACCTTGGATTCACCGATTGATTAATTGGGCTGGGTTCGGGGGGTTCAGTTTCAGTGTCCTGGAGATCCTTGTGATCCGGTGATTTCTGGCTGGTATCTTCTTTATTTATATCACATGAAACACATAAAACACGCGCGGTTTGAAGGAAACACAAACTCTACTCTACAATTTATTCCTACATTTTTTACATTTACTTAAGAGCTAACAAATTAAAAGGACGGTACGCAGACCGACTCGGGTGACGATCAATCCAGACTGACTGGTGCTTTGTACTGGTTCTCGTAGAACCCAAGGTCGACCTTCGCAGAGAATTGAGCTACTGCTCGCGAGTAATCCACTCTCCTACGTTCGAGCTGTTCTCTACCTACTGCCGAGAAGAAATGTGGGTCAAACCAGGCGACCATCGTCCACTCGTCGGATGTTCGTTGTATTCGCCTGTGTACTTCTCTCATCGGCGTCTTTTGGTGTACAGCAAATCGATCGTGGTCGTTGTTCTGGGTAGTTCTGGCTAGCTATCGTACATTCTCACCCACCCAGAAATTCGGCAGAAGTTCTGAAAGTAAACAAGAAAACCTCTTCTACGGGATAGGAGTTGGGAGGGATTTGGAGCTAATTTCGTGACGAATCCGTATCAGCTTTCTCTTCTTGTTCTGGGTTGGGAATCGGCAAAATACAGAGTTTCTCCACAGGACGTTTCAATTCACCGGCGGCTGTCTTCAAGGTCACAACTCTCACAATGTTGTCGGCTCCAGGGTGTACAGCTACAATTCTTCCCATTTTCCAACGGATCGGAGGCAGGTTTTCATCCTTGATGACAACCAGTTTACCTATTTCTACTGAGATCGCTGGTTTCCACCGCTTCGTTCTCGCTTGAAGTTGGTTCAGATACTCTCGACGCCACCGGTTCCAAAATAGTTGTAGTTTTTGCTGAATTAACTGAAACCGGTTTAGCCGGTTCGATGGCAAATCTCCCAACTCGACATCAGGGAGAACTTGTAACGACGTTCCAATTAAAAAATGCGCTGGAGTCAAAGGCTCCAAGTCATCCGGATCATCAGACATTGGCGTCAAAGGCCGAGAATTTAGGCAAGCCTCGACTTGCGCAAGAAGTGTGGAAAATTCCTCCGCTGAGATTACCGTTTCTCCGATGACTTTCAACAAATGATTCTTGGACGACCGTACTGCAGCTTCCCAGAGTCCACCGAAATGTGGAGCACTAGGAGGATTGAAATGCCATTGTATGGCATCTCTACCGAGTTCGCACGTGATTCGTGCATGATGGGCACGATTGTTAAGTAAACCAAGGAGTTCCGCCAGTTTATTCCTGGCACCAACGAAGTTCGTTCCATTGTCGGAAAACATATCGGAAGGCTTTCCACGTCGTGCCACAAATCGGCGCAGGGCTAGCAAGAACCGTTCCGTTGAAAGGTCGGTGACAAGCTCCAAATGTACAGCCTTAGTATAGAGACAAATGAATACCGCTACATAAGCTTTTACGGCGAGTCGTCTTGGAGCTGGTCGAATGTATATAGGTCCGAAATAATCAACTCCTGTTTTTGAGAATGGTCGAGATACAGTAACACGGCTGGACGGCAATTCTCCCATGAACTGCTGGGCTACAGATGGTTTGGTACGATAGCACCTCATACATCGATGTACTACTTGTCTAGCGACGTTTCTGCCCCCAAGTGGTCAGAATTGCAGTCGAACTACACTTAGTAATAGCTGTGGTCCTGCATGCAGAAGTCTCTCATGGAAATGTTTCATAATCATTTGGGTTAAACGATGTCGAGCGGGTATCACCACCGGATGTTTGGTACCTTCCTGTTCATTCGAGTTTTTCAATCTGCCTCCCACTCTGATGAGCCCATTTTCATCGACGTAAGGGTTAAACCATCTCAACGGAGACTTGCGTGATACTGATTGCCCAGCTGTTAGCGCCATTCTCTCCTCGGTGAAGACTTCTCGCTGAACGCTTCCAAGTATAGTATGTTCTGCTGCCTTCAATTCTGCTGTTGTCAAGAAGCTGCTATCAGAACGGGACTCCCTTGGGCTTCGAAGTAGTTTGATAAGTCTCATCCAGTATGCTGTCCGTCGAATGAGTTCTGCGAACGATCCAAATTTGCTGAGGTAGAAATCGTTGAACTCTGTAACGGCTGACATCGCGCAGGTGATCACCGTGCGACGTCTCTCTTCCTCTCCTACTCCGTTGTTTTCCGTTGCTCTATTGGGCCATGTTTCGTGTTCCGCTTTCAGCCAATTCGGACCTTCCCACCAGAGGTCATTATGGATAATATCTTCAGCCGAGACTCCGCGAGATACTAGGTCCGCCGGGTTGTCTACGCCAGCTACGTGTTTCCAATGCGAACCATCGGTTAGAGTTTGGATCTTCGCCACTCGATTTGCCACAAATGTAGTCCATGTAGTGGGGGGTGCTGCGATCCACCGCAGAACACACGTTGAATCCGTCCAGAAGTAGGTTGGAACCGACATCCTCGTCGAATCTCTGACCTTCTCGAATAATTGCGAGACGAGAAGTGCACCGCATAACTCAAGTCTTGGGATCGACTGACATCGGAGTGGAGCCACCTTTGATCGAGATGAAAGAAGCCGTACCTGAATTGATCCATTTGAATCTTGGCTTCTGATGTAAACGCAACCATCATAAGCTCTTTCAGAGGCGTCCGAGAAGCAATGTAACTCCACCGAAGTAGCATTTGGTATAATTACACAGCGATCGACACGTATTTGATTCAAAAGTGGGAGTTTTCCATTGAAGTTACGCCAAGCCTCACCCACCGTTAAAGGTACTGGTTGGTCCCAGTCCAAACCTTTTCCATTTGCGTCTTGAAGCGTCCAAAGCTGCTGCATAAAGATCTTGGCAGCTACTGTCGTGGCACCAATAAGCCCAAGGGGATCGAAAAGGGTGGCTATTTGCGATAGGATTCGTCGTTTAGTGAGTGGGACGTCCAACTCCAACGGAGGAAATTCAAATTGAAATCGGAGCGTATCAGTGATGGGCATCCAAGTCAGTCCCAAAGTTTTAACAGCTTGGTCGGAATCTAATTCAATTCCATTGGTATCCTGGATAGCTAGGTTCTCCGTGGGAACTCCTTCCAAAACTGCAGGAATGTTGCAGCACCACTTCCTTAACTTGAAACCACCCGACTCCATCATTTCCGTCAGTTGATTTCTCAGACAGATGGCGGTACCAACATCGTCCGTTCCGGTGATGACGTCATCCATGTAGACGTCTTCACGAATTGCTCTGGCTGCGAGCGGATAGTTGGTTTCTTCGTCAGTTGCCAACTGCTTCAGAGTCCTTGTTGCCAAAAAGGGTGCGGGTTTCGTTCCATATGTTACGGTATTCATCTCAAACACCGTAACTTCCTTGTCAGGTGAAAACCGGTAGAGTATCGACTGCAATGGTCTGTCCTCTGGTGTAGTGAGTATCTGTCGGAACATTTTCTCGACGTCCGATAAGAGGAGAATCTGTTTCGTCCGACTCCGCAGGATTATGGACCTCAAGTCTTCCTGCACTACCGGCCCTACCAGAAGCGCATCATTCAAGGATACTCCGGATGATGTTTTGCAGGAAGCGTCAAAGACAACTCTGACCTTTGTGGTGGCACTGGCTTCCTTGACCACCGGATGGTGAGGTAGGAAACACCGTTTACAGGATTCCTCATCGGTACCTTCGATCTTCCGCATATGTCCCAACGTTAGGTACTCTTCCATGAACGCGACGTACTGCTTTCGCAAATTTTCGTCCCTAGCTAGTCTTCGTTCCGTCCCTAGCAGACGCCGGTAGGCGATTTCCCGTGATTCGCCCAGATTTGGAAGGATGTCTGCATTTTTGGGTAAGGGAACTGTGTATCGACCGTCCGAACCTCGTTGAACTCCTCGTTGAAACATATCTTCGCACAATTTCTCCTCCGGTGAATAGGAATTTTGGAATTCCTCCTCTTCGCAGGACCAGAAACGTTCCATCAACCTTTCTAGCTCCGTGGTTGCTGAGAAATGGCAGTTGATCTGTTGGAAGAAGAGTAGCCACCACAGACTACCCAACCGAATACCGATTCCGTGAGGGTTGGTAGATGATTTCCGATAGAAAGTCTCCGCCCAGTTTCGAAGAACTCGAAGAAAGCCTCGATTCCAAGGACAAGGTCGACTTCTTTGGATTGGAAGAATGCCGGGTCCGCCAGTTGGATTCCGTCTGGTAAGTTCCACCCTTTTGTGTTGATGGAAGCTGTGGGCAGGTTTGTGGTCACCTTGGGTAATACCAGGAATGTCATTTCTCGCGAGAAGTCCGAAACCCGCGAGCGCAGAACCATTTGAATTGAGTGTTTAACCTTGGCGACTCCCTGTCCTATGCCGAGGACCGAAACGTCGACCTTATTCCTGGAGACCTTCATCCGCTGGGATAGTCGTTCCGACACGAAATTGCTTTCTGACCCGGAGTCCAAAAGAGCTCGAGCGTTGAACCTAACACCAATATCATCCTCGACAACAACTACCGCTGTGGCAAGCAGGATTCTTGATGATACCTGAGCAACGTTACATGCCGAAACGTCTGTAGCCGCCACGTTGGCCACTTGGTGTAGGATTGGAGCTTGTGGATCCATGTGAAACCTCGGAATTCGTTGATTGGTTGCCCCCAGCAACCGCCGTCGTGACGTTATTGTCCTTCTCCGCTCTGAAGCATATCAGAGTATGGTGTCGCTTCTTGCAGATCCGACAGGAGAACTTTGATAGGCAATCCTTCGCCTGGTGCCCAGATCGGAAGCAGTTTCTGCAAAGTCCTTTGGATTTCAGCAACGAGTCCCTGTCCGCCACGGATAATTGTAGGAATGCGGAACATTGGTATAGAAGATGGCTATCCTTGCAAGCCATACATCTTCCTGGGTTCGGTTGAACCGAGTTGTAGCTCGTTTTCACTGTCGGTAACTTAGGTTTGGATGAAGGTAATGGAGGATGGGACCTGGTGTCCACCGACCTTGGCGGAAACGATTCTAGAACTTGAATTCGTTTCCGAAGGAATTCGGTTAGGTCCTCTAGTGAATCTTGTTCCTTAGTAGCCGCACATTCTTCCCATGCGCGGCGGGTGTATGGGTTCAGGCGCATAGTTAGTAGATTCACTAGCAACAAGTTCTTATAGTCCGCCGGATCCACGATTTGATCGAGCGTTTGGACGATCCGATCGAAACCTTCCACTAGAGTTCGCAACTCGGATATGGATTCCTTGGAGAGGGTCGGAAGCTTGAACAAAGCTTGAACTTGCTTCTTCTTCAGCAACTTGTTGTTGTTGTATCGCTTACACAAGGTGTCCCAAGCGATCTGATAATTAGCCTTGGTAATCTTCAGCGAATCGACCATACTTTTCGGTTCACCTTGAAGACATCCTTTCAAGTAATGGAATTTCTCCACCTCTGGCAAATCGGTTCTCCAGTGAATCAATGAGGTGAACAAATCCCTGAAGCTCAACCATTCATCGATTTCCCCGCTGAACGTTTGCAGCTTGATCTGCGGTAAACGAACGTGATCGAGAACACCCAGCATAGACGGTTCACGAACGGATTGTTCCAAATCGGACGGCTCATGCAGTTCCTTAACCTTATCCTTCAAAAAGGACTTCCCTTCATAGTACCGTTCGCTTATTTTCACCCGCAGTTTCTCGAAATACTTCTCCTCGTCTTCAAAATCTTCATGCGATTTCAGTTCCACTAAAGCGTCACTGAATTTCTCCCATAACGTATCAATTTTCTCCAACCGAACTTCAACTTGTGAAGCCGTAGTCTGGTCATTGAATTTCTGGATGAAAGATGCAATGTCGTCAAAGGAAAGCGTTACGTCCTCCAACTGCATCTGCAGCTGCCGCAGAGATGCTCCTTTCCTTGTAGTGGGTGCCATATTGTAACGTCAATGGAGTGGTACAGGAAGAAATTATGTAATATTCCGCGTGTCGACTTGCTTCGGCGGACATATACTGTCCAAATTCACTGACCTGACAGAACAGGTAACTGTTCTAGGAATCCAAATCAATCAACATGTTTTAGTATTTCGATGACGTCAAAACAGTTTTGGTATGGCAGCAGCTCAATTCCAGTTGGGGTTCAGAAAAGAGGAGAAAGCAGGGTGTAATATCCGGAGAACCTTGGCTTCGGCCGGGCATATACTGTGGCAACCTACCTGGAGGTACCTACAGTGGCACCAATCCCGGATTCCGATACTTCTGACCAAAAACGACAATGTTCAGCGATGGGTCATCCGTTACTTGGCTCCAACAATCAAGTTCAAGTTCCGTGGTAGTTTGAAGAGGAATAATTGGCATGTAGTATTCGTAGTGCTAGCTTCGGTAGGACATATACCGTAGAACTAACCTGGAGGACTTACAACTCCGCAAAACAGATCCAAGAGTCGAGAATGCTTGATGGATTTACTTCCAGCAGACTTACTCTAACGAGCAGTTCTCAAACAGGGCTTGCGTGGCAGTAATTGAAGAGGTTTCACAGAAAATTCATTTACAATGGTGTATTATCTGTACGCCTAGCTTCGGCAGTGCAGTAGGGTGGATGTACCAATTATGGCACTACTAAGGAAAACTATTTATACTAAAATAACGAGAAGACCAACGAATGTCATCAATATGTTAAAAGATAGCTAAGTTTCCACACTTTACAGGAAAAATATATAAACCGAGCCAAATTTACTTTTAGTATTTATTACAGCGTGTGCCAATGATAGGAACCCTGTACCAATTATGGTTACATTTTTTAACGTCGGTTCCTTTTCGCACTATTTACATGCATTTCTTATGGGATTAGCCATAACTGGTACACTATGGCGAAAAAGGGTGCAAGGAAGCCGAAATTTTAAGGAAAATGATTTATTTCTACCATAATTTGAGCAAAATGTGGAGTTTAAATGAGTGCAACAATCTTTTGTGAACGTGATCTGTTGTTCACAATTTTTTTCTTGTTGGTTTACTCCGTTAAAGGGTGAAAATCCACTATGGCGAATGATTGGTACTATAACCATAATTGGAGCACTTACCCTACATATACTAAAGTTCACTCACCAAGAAGGGAGGAGGATGGCGCTCCCTCTTCCAAACCGTCCACCGCAAGCGTCCACTAGTATCCGCTACCAGCCCTGTACTGCCCAACCACGGGCAGTGTATACCGATCGATCCAACACGGCCTCCAATGGTTCACGGTTGACGACGGTTGTCGCTTACATCCATGCAACGAGTCCAATAGCATGCATCAAAAATTGGTGTTAATAACATGCAAGTATCGCTTCGGCTAGACATACACCGAACTAATGAGTATTTACCTGAGAGACCAGTACTCCGACCGGTTCGGTGCTCCAGCGCAAAGCAGTTTCGCCGAAAAACGTCCAATTCGCCAGGAAGTCCAAAGGTGTTTCGCAGGTCCGATCGTAATCCACTGATAATAGTTCAATCATCAAACGACCACCGCTCCAGTTTCCTGATTTGCAACAGCTCAAGTGCAATGGTGGAATTGGCGTAATATAATTGCACAAAGCCGACGTCGTTCCTTTATCCCTCGCGAAAAGCGTTGTTCAACAATGTCGATATCCAATTATCCAATTGTGTTCCCTCTCCGATGGCGTCGTGGTACGGTTTCAATGGCGATCACTTGAGATGCGTAGCTTCAAACAGGCGATAATCCCTTTCCAACCGGTCCGGGCATGCACATCCGGCTCGAAGGACCAAAATGTTGCCTTGTTGGTCCTTACCTCTCCGTCGATAGCTCTGGGTGACCAACTCCAACACTGCTTACCGCCTGTGGGATGTTGTACGGCGATGGGGCGAAGCGGGTGACAACCTTGGATTCACCGATTGATTAATTGGGCTGGGTTCGGGGGGTTCAGTTTCAGTGTCCTGGAAATCCTTGTGATCCGGTGATTTCTGGCTGGTATCTTCTTTATTTATATCACATGAAACACATAAAACACGCGCGGTTTGAAGGAAACACAAACTCTACTCTACAATTTATTCCTACATTTTTTACATTTACTTAAGAGCTAACAAATTAAAAGGACGGTACGCAGACCGACGCGGGTGACGATCAATCCAGACTGACTGGTGCTTTGTACTGGTTCTCGTAGAACCCAAGGTCGACCTTCGCAGAGAATTGAGCTACTGCTCGCGAGTAATCCACTCTCCTACGTTCGGCTGAAGCAGGTAGCATTTCGCTGGACATCGGATGACCCATACGTCATCGAGGGAACGACTAGCTGCATCGCTGTTCTCTACCTACTGCCGAGAAGAAATGTGGGTCAAACCAGGCGACCATCGTCCACTCGTCGGATGTTCGTTGTATTCGCCTGTGTACTTCTCTCATCGGCGCCTTTTGGTGAACAGCAAATCGATCGTGGTCGTTGTTCTGGGTAGTTCTGGCTAGCTATCGTACAAAAAGAAAGCAGCACAAAGGCACCATTCAATATAGTTGATTTAGAATAGCATACATTTACTGTACAATGTGTAAGAGCAGCGTTTAATTGGAAACGCTCACGTAGTGCCCTATTGGACAAAGGAGCTGTAAATTAGGTTGTTTCCTAAAAAAACTAGGAGTGGGTAATGTCTGAGACAAAACCGCAATGTTGACGTAGGACAAAGGCTGGAACGAGATTCCGACTTTTATATTTCCATAATACAATGTTTGTTGTTGGGATAATACAAATGGTGGACTGATGTATTGAGTAAAGTTGTTGTGTGATCACTTTCGCTGAACGCATTTATAACCCAACAAACATTTTTGCTGCATAAGAGTAAAACAAATCACTCTTAAGCTAACTTTAGCTCAGAAGCTGTTATTCAGCTGGTTCGGTTACTTGGAAAGATGTTGACTAAATAGAGAGTTATTTCGTTTTAAAGAGAAATGGTCAAATTACCTACGAGAGAATTTTCATCGAGCGGATAAAATTATTACATAATTGAACGGCGTTAGATAGATCTTTTCAACTAAAGTTTAACGTGAAACTCTTTCGACAAAATGTTGTTTTCATCCAGGAAGAACATATTAGTGGCCGACTTCACTATTACTGAACTACCAAGCTTTCAGTCTGTCGCTTTTAATTATTCGAATCATAACTCTTGAGGAATCATTTTCGCTGATCCTGGAAAAGACCGTTTATGAAACAGAAGATTTTGGCAAGACAATTGCATGAATTCCTCACGCAATGCGATTTTACCCATACTGAATGCGGCCGTTTGCTGTCGTGGATGAGATTCCTGGTGCTGCCACCACGATAGCCGAGAGTCATCGCTGAGGAAACAGCTGTTATGCCCCTAGATTAGCAGATGAAGCTCCTCCCATTCGGCGGGCTTTCCAGTTTATTCCGTTTGCATGACCCGCCCACATTGTATCAGACGCTTCAAACGACTAATCAACCGTTCTTTGAGACAATTTCTAATCGAACGGATGGACTAATTGAAGTATTGAATAGTTAAGATCATTTTAATTCGTTGTCCGAATAAGATAATGCGTTGCTAAATTTCGTGTAGAAAGATTAGTGATCGATTTTGCTGTTGCTGAGCCACCAAGCATTCAACCATTCACTTTTAGAATGCACTACACTTTTACCGATCGATGGAATATATCCGAAAATTATCCGATTTATAACTCTTAAGGAATAATTTTCTCTGGTCCTGAAAAGGTCCGTTCAAATAAACGGTTGATTTTAGAAAGACAATTGAAAATTATCCGCACTGAATGCGAGAAGCCATCGAAAACTGCCGCCGCCTGCTGCCGTGAATGAGATTGCTGGTTCTATCAGATAGATAGTCGAGAGTCGTCGCTGGGTCTGTGCGCAGCTACCCAGATGCGGACGTAACTTCCATTGCGGGGCCCACCACAGCCGTGATCAGTGGATGAGATTTCTGGTGCTATCACTCGTCGCAGTTGACGTGCTGCTGTGTAGCCGTGGAGGTGATATCCATCTCCACCCTCCCTGACTGATGCAACGAAAATGACGAAAGAAATCAGAGGGAACAGCTTTTATGCCCCTAGATTAGCAGATGAAGCTCCTCCCATTCAGCTGGCTTTTCAGTTTATTTCGATTGCATGATCCGCCCCGCATGCTTCAGACGCTTCAAACGATTTTCAACCAAGAAATGAGAAAAAATTTCATTAAACAAATGAAGTACCCAAAATATAAAAAGAATTGGATCATTTTAATTTGAAAAATGCTAGAATTAAACAAGGAATCGCCCTTAAATTACGGCACACAAAAATTAGTCATTTTCAACCCCTCCTCATCTCTATGTCACATTTTTTGTATGGGACCTCTGAAATTTTTGTATGAGTCGTCACACTTTGCTGCACCCCCCCCCCCCCCCCTTTAAACGTGACGTAATTTCTGGACGCTCCCCAATGTTTCACGAAAAATGGTTCTGATAGGACAATGCGTTGCTAAATTCTGGGTGGAACGATTAGTGGCCGGAATTCAATCTTTCATTTTTCGATTGAACCACACTTTTCTAGATTGATGGAATGAAATTATCTGATTTACAACTCTTGAGGTATCATTTTCGGTGGTCCTGAAAAGGACCGTTTGATTAATTGACGATTTTAGGAACGAAATGGCATGAAAACATCATGTCACGCAATGCGTGTTGGTTTTCTCTTTGCTAAATACAGGATGCCACCGAAAATTGGTACGCCGCTTTCTGCCATGGATGAGATTCCTGGTGCTATCCGCACGATAGCCGAGAGTTGCGGCTGGGTTGAAGTGCCACTTCTCAGCTGTGGAGGTGACATCCACCCTGCCTGACTGATCCAACGAAAATGACGAAAGAAATCAGAGGGAACAGCTTTTATGTCCCTAGATTGGCAGATGAAGCTCCTCCCATTCGGCTGGCTTTCCAGTTTATTTCGTTTGCATGCCCCGCCCCGCATGCACCAGACGCTTGAAACGGTTAATCAACCGAGAAATGAGAAAATTTTCAATAACCAAAATAACCAAAATGTTGGATGTTTTAGATTATTTTAATTCAAAAAATTGTTAAATTAAACAATGTTTCACTTAAAATGGTCTGGATAGGATAAAGCGTTGCTGAATTCCTGGTGGAATCATTAGTGGCCGGCATCATTATTGTTGCGGGGCCACCAAGCATACAATTTTTCATTTTTCGGTTGCACCACACTTTTACCGAGCGATGGAATTAAATAATTATCTGATTCACAACTCTTGAGGAATAATTTTCTATGGTCCTGAAAAGAACCGTTTGAATATTGGACGATTTCAGACAGAAAATTGACATGAATTTATCATGCCACGCAATGCGTGTTAGATTTCCGTTCTGAATGCTGAACGCCGTCGAAAATTGGCCCGTCGCTTACTGCCGTGGATGCGATTAGTGATCGCCTTCACTGTTGCTGAACCACGACCAAGAATTCAATCTTTCACTATTTGTTTTCACTACACTTTCTCGGTCGATGGAGGAAATTTATCCAATTAACTCTCTAGGAAGCATTTTCGATGGTCCTGAAAAGAACCGTTTGAATTATGGACGGTTTTAGAAAGAAATTGAAATCAATTCATCATGCCACGCAATGCGTATTGGATTTCTCCGTGCTGTTTGCTGGAAGCCGTCGAAAATTGGCCCACCGCTTGCTGTCGTGGGTGCGATTCCGGATTTTGCTGCTGCCTCTGCCACCACCGTCGATCAATCTAATGTTTAAATACTTCCTTGGTCTGCCGCGTTAGACGGTTAGAAGGTGAATGTGCAACAGCACCCTTGCCGAAAACCACCACCTCCGAGCCGACACGGCCGTCAAAGAAGAATGACGAAAACGCAAACGAAGAAACTGGGCAGCTCTCGTTCGATGCGTTCACCTCGAGACGACAAAGACAAATGAGGGAAAATGCAAAGAAGCAGTAGCTTTTATATTCGACGAGAGCGTCCAAAATGTGCTCGATCGTGATTGGCTGGAATAAACATGAATTCACTTTTCCCAGTTTTTCAATAGTTTGCTATTGCAAATCAGCAAATGTTAATATTAAACATAATTGGTGTAAAGATTTCCAATCGATTGGAGCAAAAATTTTGAAAATTCAACGAGAAATGGCTGAGTTATTAACGCTCAAAATCTCCACTTCAAACGTAACGCGGCCGATTTCTGAAAATTTAGAATGACACCCGGTATAGAAAAGAGAGACGTAGTCCTACGTCAAAAGCATCAGATCATCTTGCTGTCTTCTGCAATATTTTTCGTTGGAATGCAAGCAATACATGTGCCGAAGGAATCAACATGATTTGACGCTAGTCTCTCTTGCAATCACTCATTTCATGTGTGAGCATAATTTAACACCAGTGTGATTTTATTTTGAAAGTTAACATTATAAGTGAGCACCATTTGTACCACTTGAAATACATTGACAATTTATAATTATCAATGTGTATATGATAGAATTCACACCTCCAGCAAGCTTTAGTACAGGCAGATGGAGGTGATTATTGCGATACACAAACGTGAGAGTGTTTTGAGTTATCAAATATTCCTTTATAATGTTCACAACATATGCATTTCTTTGCATTAGCCGACCAAAAATTCTTTGCAACCTCAGCAATAAAGAACGTAAGAAATTAAAAAAAAAAACATTGTTTTTCCTCGTGAAAATATAGACCGGCCCTGATCAAAAGTACGCCTATGAATTAAAGCCAAATTAGTCATTCGGTAAGGATTGATGTAATTGAATGACATTTTTCGAATGAACAAACGCAAATTTTTAAATAATGATACGGCAAAGGTGCTAAAGTGAGGTTTTTTTGCTTCACTTCTCTATAAAGTACAGCAGCTATGATCGGAACAGTAACCGCAAACTGTCGAGTGTGGTTGATTTGCAATTTCTGTATGTCATATTTGCCCCCGGCTCCGATGCTTTCGGCTGGGCAAATTTAATTAATTTCGATGTTTAAGTTTAATGTTAATATTAATTCATTTTTATATATTTTAATGCCGCTCCACTTATTTTTCCCATTGCGTCGATGGACAATGGCAGAAAACAGCACGCCAAAATAAATAAACGCCAAACGCAGCCAGCAGCACTCGTATAATCAGCCAAACATAATTAATTTAATTAAATTTAATTTGAAATTGCGATAGGCAGTTGTCCACTCGGAAACATAATCGGACAGAATTAAAAAATTAAAGCAGAAAAATCCGGTTAAAATTTTCATCCCCAATGCGTCGGAGTTTAAAATGTTTTGTTTATGGTGCTGCAAAAAATGGCATTTCCCGTGGATCACAACGAAAAATCGGTACTCCAGGAAGATAACCACTGTTCTGCATATGCTCAACCGGAAGGGGTATGAGAAGAGTCCAAAGAGGAACAATCGTGTGCCATCTGTGCTGTCGAAATTCGTCCTGACGCACTGTCCTCTGCCTGCCAGTCCACCGAGAGAGTATCGAATCGTGGCACTCTGCTGCTGGTCGGTCGGTTGGTTTTGGCTGCCGGACAAGTGTACGTACATGGACAATAATTTATTCTCCCATTCCCAGGGCCCTGGCCAGACCAGTTTGGCTCAGCAGTTGTAGGGCCTGCAATTGAAGCTCGAATCGCTTCTCTATCCGGCAGGATCAAGCTTTTACCAGAACGATCGCGGTAAACCACGTTCCTTGTATGGTCGTTTTTTCTCCGAAACCAACTCTGCGCCACCGACTCCAGTAGTGGTTGTGGCCGCTGTAGCACTTTATGACTATGCGTGGAAACGCATGTGGCAAATAAAATACTGCCGGTAGTTAGCAAAGGGAGCCTTTTTGTCCTTCGCTATCGGAATAGTTTATTTCATGGAAACCGCAGTGAGATAAATTAAGTGCTAGCGCTGTGAACTAACCACAATACAAGTTTACAGGTGCTGGTAGTTTTTAGTTATCTTTTTCTTGCAGAGATGATAAGTGAATTATTTGTATGCAATTACTGCTTGACCGACAGCTTTTAATAAGCTTGTGAATAGTTCTCATACAAAGTAGGTAGTAGCATAATGATATTGAGGTGTCCTTTTTCGTTTTATCCCTGATGATTGGAATAGCTTAAACTTTCACGAAAAACATACAACTAGAAAGTCAAGTAACCCTGAATCAGTTGTTTGCTATGATTATATCTAATTGTGTTATGTGTTTATTGATATTAACTTATTAACACAATAAATGGTAGAATCCGAAACAATATTGGGCACGATATCATAAAACATACGATGTTAAACTTTTTTCTTTCAGCTTCGCATTTTTGTTCATCAAAAATATTGTTTATGCAATTCAGTATCATAATTTTTATATGTATATTTTATATAGGCTCTGGGACCATTTGGGCAGGGGGACCTATTTAGGGCACTTGCTGCTATAACTCAGACAATTTTGAACCGATTGACTTGATTGTTGTGACATGATCAGATACGTACAGTATCTAGCTATGTTCAAAAATTCAAGTTAATCGGTTTGAAATTGACTGAGTTGTAGAAACGAGTGCCCCAAATAGGTCCTCCTGACCAAATGGTCCCAGACCCTAACTTATTTCGGTATCACAATGGCCAACTTTTTCGTATTGCTTCATTATGTAACTGAAATCAGTTGCATAATGAAAAATAGTTGCATTATGTTCATTATACAACTCATTTGTGTTGCATTATGAACATTATGCAACTCAAATGAGTTGTATAATAAAAAAAATCATTGCATAAAATTTTGTATGTAACTCATTGCAAAACTCGATTTTTTTTCAGCACTCTTCGTATTCATCAAACGAGGCAAGCCTCGTTGGATAAATATACGACTAGTGCTAAAAAAATCTACGCTTTGCAACTCGTTACATAAATAACTATTGTTTTATGCATATCTATATATTAATACTTTGCCACGATTTTGAGTATTTTTGTAGGTCAAACCAATAATGTATTAATCCGCAAAATATAATTATGAATCTCGCATTTATTGTTCGTCATTTTCTACACAGCGACTAAAGGCACACTAAACAAGAAAACAAACCCCCATCTGAAGCAAGTCATCATACTTCACTGTCTATTATCAGTGTTATATCTGACGCCTCAGCTAATTTTGCACCCCTGGATAATCTAAACCATCCGTTAGCAGTAGTCGGAAGCAATTTCCAAGCTCACATTATAACTTTCCGTATCCTCCAACTGACTGGTGAAATGGGGAGAAAATTATTCACTTTTCCGGCCTAGCAACATTTGCTGCGGTACGTTTCTAGCACGATCCTTCCAATATAGATATGAAATTCTGCTCCCTTCAAATGTTTAATGAGTTATAATATCTAACCATATTTAAATTCGCTCGTCCTTACCCCGCTCACAGAGTCATCCGACGAATGACGAGGAAACGCAGGGGGAACATACCCTAACAGAAATAATTCCACGCTACTCGCTATAGAAGGTGCAGGTTGCGAGAAAATAGAGACGAGAATATTAATGATTCGAATGGGTTAATAAAAATAAAGTTGTAGGACCACGTCGTTGAAACGTCCTGCCATTACACAGTTCAGTGTATCAGGAATTTGAAACAGTAGCAAAATTTCTCAACCCCTTTAGTAGTTTTCAGTGAACGAGTGAAACGAAACCCATGGATATAGGTAGCCTATAGGAGTAGAATGGTAATGGGGTAAGCTAGCTTTCCATTAAAATGAAGGGGCTCATTCACAAAACTAAAAGTTATGTATGATTTTTTTTTCATACGATGAAGATGTGTTTACAATTGTGGAAAACTATCTAAACGTAGCATTCTACTTTATACTGCAGGACGTATCAACAGGAGCTGAGCTTGCTCCGCAGTATTATTTACCTACAACTATAATCCAGTTCATATAATCAAAGTTCAAGTTTCTTTAGGTTCATTAATTTTGTAACAATGTTTTGCCGAATTTGCAATAACTTCGGTGGCAGTATCTTGCCCTACATTATCAGATTTTGAACTTTTCCATTTAGAGGTACATATATTTGTGCGTTATTGAATAACAACTTTTTCAGAAAATTATATCGCCAAATCGGCTTGTTGGGTGGAAATGATGTCCTCGACGATTTTTGAGGATATTTGAAAGACTTTAAGAAAAAAAATACATTTAGAGAAATATTTACCACCGATCTATGTTGGATCTCATAAAATTTTGATTTTCAGAAAACCTTACTTTCCGATTTGTCTTAATTGTTTTTCTGTCGAAAGCTGACCAGCCTCAAAATTTGAAACGTATCCCAGGATAATCAAATGCTATAAATCTTTTATCAAGTTTTTATGCATAGTTTTTTATTGGAACCTGTACGTAGAATCTATGTTTGATGTAAACTTGAAAAAAAATGTTTACTTTAGCTAGTTTTTAAAAATGATTAAAACAAAAAATCAAGATAAAATATTTAGAAGCATTCGACCATCTTAGGCTACTTGACAAATTTTGAGGCTGGGAGTCAGCTTTCTACAGAAAAATAGTACATTAAAAACGAAGGGTAATGCTTTTAGAAAATTAAAATTATATGACATCTTGCAGAGTATTTTTTCCCCCTTAAAGCCCTTCAAATATCCTCACACATCTTTGAAGACTCATTTCAATCCGACAAACCATTTTTGAGTTACGTTTTTTGAAAAAGAAAATTAGTTATTTCTCATTCGCCCCTTTCAAAAGTTAGGTGAGGCAAAATTGATATGTGTTGATGCAAAAGTAAATGATTCACAAAATCCTATGCTGCAACAAAATTTCTTTAAAACTGAAACATATCGAGTCATAATATGGTAATTTTTCTCGTGTTGTGGGTGAAAATGCTTTAAATATTATAACAACAATTATTAAGGCTATGGATCGCCAATCCGAAGACGGCGGATTCGATTCCCGATCTGGCCAGGGAAATTTTCTCGACTCCTTGGGCATAGTGTATCATTGTACTTGACACACAATGTACAAATTCATGCAATGGCAGGCAAAGAAAGCAGACCAAGTCCAAATGCGAAAGTCGTGCCATAACTAAGAAGAAGAATAAGAAGAAGAAGAACACAGGACCAAAAACAAAAACCTTCTAAAAGTACTCCATGTCTCTAGCGTTCGAATTTTGAGCTAAATCATTTAATAATATTCGCAAAAAAACGCATTTGATAGAATGAAACATAACTGCAAATATATCAAAATTCTTTTCACTATGTCCTCCAGCCCTCCGAAGTTGTAGTCTGCATACCCTGGAAAGAACGTCCAACCTACAGGGGATAGACAAAATGAACGGAATAGGCTAAATTTTCACTTTACAAAAAATGGTCATCTAGCTGTATTTTTTCGAAAAATGTATCAAAACATTTCAAATTTTAACTGTAAGTTGGTCAAAGTTGGAGTAGATTGGGCTAATCAACAAGAAATCAAAAAGATTCCAGTTAAAGGCGTAATTTGAGCTGTTATATCTCCGGATTCAATGACCCGAATGCAATGAAATTTTGAGCATTCATCTATAAAAATGAATTTTTGTCTGTCTGTCTGTCTGTCTGTCTGTCTGTCTGTCTGTCTGTCTGTCTGTCTGTCTGTCTGTCTGTCTGTCTGTCTGTCTGTCTGTCTGTCTGTCTGTCTGTCTGTCTGTCTGTCTGTCTGTCTGTCTGTCTGTCTGTCTGTCTGTCTGTCTGTCTGTCTGTCTGTCTGTCTGTCTGTCTGTCTGTCTGTCTGTCTGTCTGTCTGTCTGTCTGTCTGTCTGTCTGTCTGTCTGTCTGTCTGTCTGTCTGTCTGTCTGTCTGTCTGTCTGTCTGTCTGTCTGTCTGTCTGTCTGTCTGTCTGTCTGTCTGTCTGTCTGTCTGTCTGTCTGTCTGTCTGTCTGTCTGTCTGTCTGTCTGTCTGTCTGTCTGTCTGTCTGTCTGTCTGTCTGTCTGTCTGTCTGTCTGTCTGTCTGTCTGTCTGTCTGTCTGTCTGTCTGTCTGTCTGTCTGTCTGTCTGTCTGTCTGTCTGTCTGTCTGTCTGTCTGTCTGTCTGTCTGTCTGTCTGTCTGTCTGTCTGTCTGTCTGTCTGTCTGTCTGTCTGTCTGTCTGTCTGTCTGTCTGTCTGTCTGTCTGTCTGTCTGTCTGTCTGTCTGTCTGTCTGTCTGTCTGTCTGTCTGTCTGTCTGTCTGTCTGTCTGTCTGTCTGTCTGTCTGTCTGTCTGTCTTAGTCGTAGTAGTTTGCGGGACTTACTTAAAGAATAATGGTGATGATATTATTACACTCAAATTTTGTTTCACTCAAATAATACAAAAGTACCACATTTTTCACACAAAGTAGTTAACAAATGAAAATTGTAAGCAATGTATTGTAGTTTTTTGTCTTGGAATTATTAATAGCATACTACTGGATATATTTGATAAACAACAGTGACATTTTCATAACACTCTTAATTTATTTTACTCAAGAAGCTACTGCAGTACCTTAATTTTCATACTAAATAATAATTAACAAATCAAAATTTGAAGCAACAACATGTAGTTTTTTAGCCCTAATTTTTCCGTTAGAATGTACTGGGCATGCTCTTGATGAAGTTTTTTTTATTCAAACTTACGGAGAAACTTCAAAGAATGCAAACATGGCTGCCGCAATGGCCGACTTCGTCCCCTACTCACGTTTTCAAGAGCACCAATCTTGAAAATTCGTAATCAAATGCTCTCGATTTGTAAAAGCTGTCTCTTTTTGCAAGTGAGCAAAGCCAGGAAAAACAAGTGCGGCTTGGCTCGAGGCTTTGTTCGTCAGATTTGTGCCTCTAAAGTTTGTATGAAAAATTACAATGGGATTTCTTGATGTTTCACCTTAAGGCAATTGTCTTTGATTGTTCGAAAAAGTGCATTAAACATGCTGTTATTTTAATAAAAATAGCAGTGAAGGCCGATTTCGATACAAAATAGCCAACTTTGATATTTTCCAATAGACGATTTTAAAGACGTGAAATTGTTAAAAAAAAATAGTAGTGTAAATTAATTGAATTGTAGCCTAACCTTTAACTAGGAAGAATTCTGTTTGAACGCTATTCCAACAATTTCCGCCTATGTAACAATACAATATATGAGATAAAACTTATCAAAATATATGCCGAATAAAAAAATCAGAACAAACACTACTATTATTTTGATCAATTTCACATAATATTTCGTGTTGAGTTTTGTTCGCGATTTGAAAATTTTCAAATTTTGATAGTACAAAATTAACCATATTTGTAGATCGTTGTTGAACTTTCAGCTTAATCTATCATAGGAAAATAAAGTAATAACATGTCGAAATAGGCCATTTTGTATACAAATCGGCTTTCACTGCAATTGTTATCAACAGAGATGTATTTGAGGAATAATAGTGATGTTTTCATTACGCTCATATTTTCTTTTATTTGAGGAACTATGAAAAACCACTATTATAAATTCAATCTGATTGGTTTAATAGCGATGACATTTTGTTTTTTTTTTCAAATAAGGCTGACACAAATATTGATTTTTTCTTATGTACCCACCTACCCACTCCCCCCATCGGAAAATTTGGGTTGGAGTTCAACATTTTGCCTGGGAAAACAAATAAATTATTCAAGAAATTTTAAAATGTTAAGATGAAATTTGAGTCGTCCAGAAAATTTCTTAACAAATCCGATATGTTTTGATTCCTAATTGTTTGGGTATTTTTTTTTATCTAAAACTTTTATTTATTTATCATCCCCCCCCCCCCCCCCCTCTCGCTTGACAAATCAACGAGCACTGTGGCAAAAGAAGAAAATCAGCTTTGTTCCGGCCTAATTTGTGGAAGAAAAATAAATAAAAAGAACAAAATTTAAAAAAAAACCTAATTAATCCACCTAGCGGTGATGGTGCCTTTCTCGTGCCTTCTAAACCCATTTCGACAAAACTCAAGTAGCATGTTGATGAATATCGCACTTTCATACGTTTAACGAAAATCCATTTCATGACACCAGAAATCATATCGTTTATCTGGCTTTTGATGTTTGAACTTTAAACTCTTAAAAAAAGCCGCAATCTTTAATTTGCAGACGCCATTTTGGATTTAAGTCCGCCATCATGGATATTCTGGTTATTATTTTGGACTCCAGACTTCTTCCCCATACCAGATATACCCATATTGAAAGGTAGAGCCTCAAACTCCATTAAACAGTCACCATTTTGGATATTCCGGTCGCTATTTTTGAACTCATGACATTTTTTACATATCAAATATACTCAGATTTCATGATTTAAGATCCTAAGCCGCCATTAAACAGCCTCAATCTTGAATTATGAGACACCACCTTGGATATTCTGTCGACACTTTTGAACTCTGGGCATCTTCCCCATACAAAATATAGCCATATTTCATGGTTTTAGAGCCTAAAACACCGTTAAACAGCCGCCATTTTGAATTTGGTGCAGCCATCTTGGATTTTGACCGCTATCTTGGATATTCTGGTCACCATAGTTGGACTCCGGACATCTTCCCTATACCAAATATACCCATATTGCCTGGTTTTAATGCCTAAAACACCATTAAACAGCCGTATTCTTGAATTTTGAGCCACCATCTTGGATTATAGATCGCCATCTCTGCACTAAAGACATCTTCCCCATACCAAAGGTACCGATATTGCATGGTTTTAGAGCCTAAAACACCATTAAACGGCCGCCATCTTGAATTTTGAGCCGTCATCATGGTTTTTTGACCATCATCTATTATCATCATATTATGGTCACTATTTTTGGACTTAGGACATATTCGTCATACCAAATATACCCAGATCACATGGTTTTAAGGCCTAAAACTCCATGAAACAGCCGGCATCTTCACTTTAAAGTAGCCATCTTGAATTTTAGACCACTATGTTGGTTATTTTGGTTGTTATAAACAACCGCCATTTTGAATTTTGAGCCGTCATGATGAATTTTAGACCATCATCTTAGATATTATGGTCACCATTTTTGGACTTAGGACATCTTCGTCATTCCAAATGTTCCCAGATCACATGGTTTTAAGGCCTAAATCTCCATGAAATAGCCGCCATATTTAAATTGGAGTAGCCATCTTGAATTTTAGACTACCATTTTGGTCGTCATTTTTTGACTCCAGACATCTTCCCTATACCAAATATACCAATATTTCATAGTTTTAGGGCCCAAAACACCATTAAACAGCCGCCATCTTGAACTTTGAACCGCCATCTTGGATTTTAGATCGCCATATTGGATATTCTAGTCACCATTTTTGCCCCATACTAAATATACCCATATTGCTTGGTCATAAGGCCTAAAACACCATTAAACAGCCGCCATCTTGAAGTTTTCTGGGTATTCCGGTTGCCGTTTTTGGACTCCGGACATCTTCCCTATACCAAGTATACCCGTATTGCATGGTTTTGGAGCCAAAACATCATTGAACAGTCATCATCTTAAATTTGGAGCTGCCATCTTGAATATTAGGCTGCCATCTTGAATTTTGGGCCGACATTTCTGGTCTGTAGTGTTGATTTCCGCACAAAATTGTCAACCATACTAAAGGCTACAAAAATCGCCGCAGTTTGATGTGACCCATGACGAGGTTTGGTTCAGTTTTAAATACGGCCAGTTCTACCGGTGCTGGTCCGGATCACTAAAATGGCCAAATCTCCAGAACGCCTTGACCGATCCGGACAATTTTTAATAGCAAACAATGCGGTAAAATTCCGGTTCGATTCGAGCTATAATCTAAAAAATCCGCCAATGGGAACTGCCTAAAAAATGGCTAAAATATAAACGACTCATAGAAAAGTGATCATTTTCCATACCAAAATCGAAAATTGCCAATAAAGAAGTTAGAGTGGGAGCAATAATAAACTATAATATTTCCATAAACAAATCAAAAAGTGCATAAATAAATCAAAATTTCCCATAAATAATTGATCTTCAAGCAATAAAAAATGTCGGAATTTCCACAAATAATTCAAAAATTGCAATAAATAACTACATTTTTTTTTTCACCAAAGAAGTTTAAACTTTCCATAAATAAATCTGATTTTTCCATAAATAATTAAAAAATTCCCAATTGAAAAACATCAAAAAAGCAATTGAACATTTAGCAATAAATACGAAACAATGAGTAAAGTAACAGATTTGGCCAAGCCATGCGGCGAAGCCGCATAGAGGATTGAGGAACTGAGGCGGCAGAAGGCCGCCGAAGTTTCCGAAATCCGAGGCGCCGTAACTGCGTCGATTTGGATCTAGGCAATCCACAGATCCAAGAATTTGCCCGGTAATGCGAACAGATATGTTATCCCTTTTTAAAGTCCGACGAGCGTTAGCGAGTTCGGACAGCAAGCGATTGTCTGTTAAATTGCACACATAGTTTCAGTCTTTCTATCATAATAATTCTGTGATGTAGTATGTTCGAAATTTTTTGTTGGAAAATATATAGTTTTTTATTGCAATTGTTGATTTATTTGTGGAAATTCTGGCATTTTTTATTGCTCGAAAATCAATTATTTATGGGAAGTTTTGATTTATTTATGCGCTTTTTGATTTGTTTATGAAACTTTTATAGATTAGGGTAATTTTCCAATTGTTGCACGGCTAAAAACTCGCCTATTGTTGCACACTCCATGTTATTCTTATGAGGTGTGCAACAATTGGCGAATTTTTAGCCGTGCAACAATTGGAAAATTACCCTATTATTGCTTCCACCCCTATTTATTTATTGGCAATTTTCGAATTATTTATGGAAACTTTTTAATTTATTATGGGGCGTTTAATTGGCTGCCCTAAAAAATGAGTGAACTTATTTTGCGCACCGATATACATACATACAATGTGGAGCGGACCTGGTGTGATGGTTAGAACACTTGACTATCACGCCGATTACCTGGGATCGAATCCCACTCCCGACAAACTCGCAAAATGTGAGTTCTTCCTTCGGAAGGGAAGTAAAGCGTGAGTCCCGAGATAAACTAGCCTAGGGCTGAAAATCTCGTTAATACAGATAAAGAAAAAAAAAACATACATACAAACATACAAATATCATCTCAATTCGTCGAACTGAGTTGATTGGTACAGTGTATCAAACAATTGTCCGTACAGTAATTTTTTGGTCAAAATAATTTTTCATTCAAATGATCATAACTTGTTTATACATCAATCAAATACGCTGAAATTTTGAACAATCATGAACCATATATCAAAGCCAATGATAAATTTTGGACGAGATTGAATGAGTTATAGAACTTTTAGTAAAACTTATAAGATTTTTGAACACATTTATAAAACATTATATGTCAATAAGTACTCGATGAAACTTTTTCATTTTTTTGTGATACAGCTTATACCTAAGGCTTTCATATGCAGCTTCGTTTGAGGTTTTATATTGACTACAAAAAATATATAAAATCTGTATATGTTTATAGTGTCATTTGGAAATTTATCATATTTTGAACAATAAAAGTGCCAAGTGTTTTCAACGTTTTTAAACTCTCTTAATGTAATATTTTTATACAGGACCTACTAAACTACATATGAATAGTAGGTCCTTATGTATTTTTCATTCAGTTAATGCACTTTTATTGGTGGAAAACGTTTGGCAGATTATATGTCCAAAATATGATATTTTTTTTAACATTGTCAACTACATAAGCCCATTTTTCATATTTTTCTAGTGAATATAAAACCTCTAAAGAAGCTGCATATGAAAGCCTCAGGTATCAGCTGTAACACAAAAAAAAATGAAAAAGTTTCATCGAGTACATACAGAGATATATTGTTTTGAAAATGTGTTCAAAAATCTTATAAGTTTTTTCTAAAAGTTCTATAACTTTCAGAAAACTTATTCTATCTCGCTCAAAATTTTACCAGTGGAGCTTTTTACATATGATTCATGATTGGTCAAATTTTCAGCGTTTTTGATTGAAGTATAAAAAAGTTATGAACATTTGAATGAAAAATGACTTCGACCAAAAAATTGCTGTACAGACAACTGTTTGATACACTGTATATGTAACTTGACCCTCCGAGCCTTTTATTGGAAATTCGTTTTTTGAGTGAACATATAGCCTTTCAGTACACTTTGGTATACGAGAAAGGCGAAAACACTAAAATATGAATATTTTTGATGTCTTCGGAAATTTACCCATAAAGCCTTTCAGGAACTCGTTTAGATATTTCTTCAGAAAACTCTCAATGTATTCATTTTTCGACGTGGTTTTTTTTCGAAAATCTGCTTTGAGGATTCTTTTAAACAGTTTAACTCAGGTAACAATTTGATGCTGTACAAACGTTTCTCCAACTATTTTAATTCAGCCTTCATTTGAACGAAGCTTAGCACAAAAAGTACAATCCTTTATTCAGCTCCTAAACATCTAATTTTGGTGATTTTTATTTAACCCTTAGCTGATTGAGGTTTATTGGAAGGCTGGTTTAAGGGTTACTATGTGCTTAATCAGTAATCAATTAAATTTATAATTGTGTAAAAATAAAATAGAAACACTTTCGTGAGCCTATTTTTACCATTAGCTGCGTCTATTTCCAGAAAAGATGTTTAGGTATGTATAAATTAATCTGTGGGAAAACTGGGAATTGAACTCGGATCTCCTGATTTATAGTCACTCACCTTAGCACCTAAACCACACACATATGTATACATATCATCGAAAACAAGAGCATTACTTGTTGTGTATGAATTGTTGAGAACAGAAGTTGAACTAAGAAGCGATGTGGACTTCATGAAAACCATGCTTGGATTAGCCGTAAAAAATTATTTTGAACAACAGGAAAATAGGTTGAACAACAGATGCTTAATCCTGCATGTTGGTGTATGTTTTAAAACTGGTATCCCAGATGAATAATATTCTATCCAACTTATTATTCAGCCATCTATGTATTGCTGATTAAAGAGGTTGAACAAGCCATACTTCAGACCAATATTCAGCTGTCATTGTGTTCAGCCATTGACACCATTAACCAGCTATTGTTCAGCTAATACTCTCACTGTTCAGCTTTTATTGTTGAAGGATCCTCTAGGGGTTTATTCCTCGAGGGATTCTTTTTTCGATTCGGTTCACTGGTCTCCGAGATATGACAGCTCAAAAATTAGTTGTCTAAAAAATAGTGTTTCACGAGAACGGCTCTAGCTTCGCGAAAGATTAACCAATTGAGCTCAAATTTGTACCAATGATGCACATATAATAGATTGACAAACAGTCAAAATTTGAGAAACATAAACAAAAAGTTGCTATCTTCTGCTGCTGTTTGAAAGAGAATGGACCACTTTTTTTTATCATTTCGTCGATTTTCAGCTGAGCATATAAAAAAAAATATTTCAGGAACTTTTTTAAGATTATTTTTTCGATGATCAAAATAATTACAATAAATCGGAGAAAATAGGGTCAATTTTGAAACTCCATTCATTTTGTATGGTATGAAAAATCGGTCGAAAACTTTAAACCTCATTTACTCAAAAGTGACTTTTTGTCCCTTATTTATTGTCCTGCTATGCAGCCTGTAGATCTGTGCGTACTCGATGATGAATTCGCACAATTTCAGTGAAATATTTTCGTGGATAATTCAGTATCATACACAATGCATATAAAAAAACGGTATATGACGAAGCTCACCTCGACATCAATACGGCTAGTCGTGTACGAAAATCGACTTACCTCTTGCGGATTGAAATATTCCTCTTCACGATGGGCCATTTCCTGTATCAATGGGTTCACTTCTAGCTCCCAGCCATCGTTGACTCCCGGTATGTCCATGTTTGTGCCCTACCCACGGTTAACACTACGTTCACAAATCACTTTTCTTTCAACATTTGCTAGGTTTCATCAGAACGCACAACATTACGTCTTTAATTTGTGATATTGCAATACGTCACCCATGTCGCACGTCAATCAAATCACACACTTTCAGAACAAAATCACGAACTAGCGTTCACAAGCTCTCACTCCGAATATATTTTTATCGCCAAAATAGTTTGTTTACACTACAATCATAGACATCAGCATGCTCTCACACGTGGTCTCCCGAACTGACGCGCGAAGAACGATAGATCCTGCCGGCAAAAGTTACTCTGTTGCACCATCAAAAAAAAAATACAAAGTGTGCTAGAAGCGCGGCACTGCAACCCGCGATTCAAATCAGTGCCGCTACACAGTTTCTAGCCCTACTATATAGACACCTATGGGGGCAAGCATGTCAACTGTCAACCCTCATCGCCGCCGTCAAATCAACCAACCGGACTGATTCCCCGATATCAAAGTTCCACCGATGACGCTACTACAGCGCAGATAAACATTCCGTCCTTGCACCGCACCGCAGCAACTGTTCCTCAACCAATTTTGGGCACAGGCGGGAAAAGATGAAAAACGGGGCGCGAGACTTGTATTCGGTTCGACTTTTCCACCACTCTCCTTTGCGCGGGAACTGATTTCGTCCCGCACAGCTTTTGTCGGCCTTCTTTTGTCACTTTTCTATTTGATTTATTCTCTTCTGCTTTTTTCTCTACTGATAAGTTCTCGGTCGTTTATTGATGATATCAGTCCAATTAATTATTTCTCATGACTTCTTCAATTTTATCAGTTTACTTTATCATGTTTCCATGTGTTTTATTTTTGTTATTCTTATTATTACTTTCAAGATAACGTTTTAATCACTACAGCTACGGGCCTTCTATGCCAAAGGTGGCAAAAAAGGTAAACAATCGCTGAACAATTACGAATTGTCCATTAAATTTCATTGATGATATTCGAAAGATGATCTCGCCTGCTTTATGTAAAACACCAGCAAGAAAAGCACAAACACTTGTGTATGGCGAAGAAAAGTCCGTTGCACCTGAAGACTCTTATGTCGATGTGTGTAAAAATGCACACCTTTGGTACATAGCGGAGACGGGTGCAAAAACTTGTTTTCCCTATTTCTTTTTTCCTACTTATTAATAGATCCTGTCGATCCAAATCACTCACAGAGAGCATATAATTATCTCGTATAAGCTATTTATGTTTGACTTGGTGGATATGCAATCAAGCACTGAAAGTTAGAACCCGTGTGTGACTCATGGCCCCAACTGTTCCACTCGGAAATTTCGGCCTCGGTCTTTGGGGCCTACTGTGAAGTGAGCTATTCAGGTTCCATGTGCGGCTGCGGCGATGCGACTCTGGATCCCACCGTAGAAACAACACCGGCTATGCTATTCTCTTCTCCTGCAACCGTCGTTCATGGGGCATCGTGGCAAAAGATACACACCGTTTCGACCGGGTACATAAACATGCGCTCGCCGAGTTGGTACATAGAAGAATACACACTCTCTTTACTCTCACGAAGAGCACAACCGCACGAAGGACGACAGACAGTGTGCAACCAAGTCAGTCTGCCAGCAACATTATAGGTGAGCTTCGTTCAAGCAATTTATGTACGTACAATATCAACTTCAGCGCTCACTCATATGTAAGGGCTCCACGTATGATGACAATGCGCGCGAACCGAGCTCCACACAAGTCAACTCCAGCCGGTGAGGATATACCTACGATGACTGTTGGTTGATTGAAAAATTCACCGAGAAACAGTAGTGCAGAAAAAGTTTTATTTATCCTCTTCTCCTACAAACAAAATTTGGATTCCAGGTCCACATTTAAACCATGAATAATTGCAATATTTAAGATCGATTCATTCCCAAGGCCTTTTATTAACATGACACTTGGAATCATGCCCAGCAACTAGACATACATATTTTACTTTGTCGGCGTCGGTGGTGTAGTGGTAAGCGTGGGTTCAATTCCCGTCGACACCGATGGGATTTTCTGAGACATAAAATCCGAGATCACGTCTTCCCTCAGATAGGAAGTAAAGCCGTAGGTACCGGCCCATGTGTTGATGGGTTCGATATGTAGGGTCCTCAGGTGTAGTGGCTGTCTCCCTGGGGCGTCGGCTTAGCTCCTAGACTCAGCCGTCGTAAAAAACAACTGGCGCCGAACGGTGCTAGTTGGCCAGAAAGAAGAAGACCTAGACATAGATATAGTGAGGGATAGGATTTGATTTGATGATTAAATTAGTTATTTTGATGATAACGTAACGTTTATGAATTACACTATTTTCAGTAGACAAACTCCATAGGTATAGGTTTTTAGAGCAGAAACCTGATTTAAAAAAACCTTGGTATAAACTTGGAAGTGAACTTAAAACTTCAATTATGTCTATCCAGGCCGGTGCACTAAAATAACGCGAAGGGAGGGATTTTTCCTAATTTCTGCAAAAGACGAAGTGGCACCTAGTGTGTGGAACATCGCCCCCTCCTGTGCACGGGCTTGTGTCTATCATTATACATAGTCGAAAACCACTTTTTATGAATTTTCACATCCAAGAAGAGATATCATGAATCATAATAATACTTGTTTTTTTTTTTCATTTCTTTAAAACTTATTATCACAGAGAACAGACATCCAAGTCCAGTTCCAAACCTGTGTAAGGAATTTAACGGTCATTTGAAATGGCAACACAAGTGGCAACTTTGTGGTGGCGCTGCTGTCGCAAGCTCCCTCGCTGTTATAAAACTTATCTAGATATGCGTACTCACCACTGATTGTGGCAATTTGCCGCATATGTGACGCTAGTGTTGTCAACGCTAAAAAAAATAATCCTTACACAGCATTCGAGAAAATTTTCCATAGACAACGAGGTAAGTGTATAAACACAGAGAACAGACATCCAAGTCCAGTTCCTAAACTGTGTAAGAAATTTAACGATCATTTGAAATGGCATCGTGGTGGCGTTGCTATCGCAAAGTTCCCACGCTGTTATCAGTGGTGAATATAAAACTTATCTAGATATGCATAGGCATACTCACCTCTGACTTAGCAACTTGCCGCATAGGTTACGCAAGTGTTGTGAACGCTACTAAAATTGAATCCTTATACAGCTTTCAAGGAAATTTTCTACGGGCTTGTATGTCTGTTCTCTGTGGTATAAAGTTTTGTTCTTTGGATTTACACATTCATAATAATCATGAATTTACAATGATCTTCTTGTCCATCTTCTGGTAGACGGATTTTGAAAGATCCTAGATATCTTAACAAATTGCGACTTTGTACTAAACGGAGCATGTGAAGAGATACAACCGGAAACTAGTAAATATACTGAGTCAAAAAAAAAAGCCCAAAAGCGATCTAGAGGGATAAATTTATGAAAAATGGGACCGATGAGAATAGCGCTTAAAATCTATTTGGACTTTCTGTTCCACAGAATCATAGCTTGTTCCATGGCTTGGTAAAGCACCGGACTAGGGATACACAATTGTGGGTTTGAATCCCACCTGAACCAAATGATATCTTTTGTCACAAATTGGTGGCCTAAAATGTGAAAAAATATCTGCACCAACAAAGTTACTCTATGTGGTGAATAAAAAACAAAATTTGAAAATGCATCATAGGTATTTTGTAAAGAAATACCAGAAAAAAATCCACAATAATTTCTTGCCTCATCAGAAAATCAGAAAATATCGGAACGAGTAGTGAAAAAAAAATGTCCAGACATTATTTTCCTGATTTTGTTTTTCAATGACAGTTTCTCATATTTTTTTCGAGCTGTTATTCCTATTATATAGTTCAGTGGTAAGTTTTGGCTGCAGTACATCAAACTGGAAATAGTTAATTTTTAATCTTTTACGGTGCAAACCAACACAAAACATTTGAAGAATAGATAAGCAGATTCACTAGGCACTAGGCTGTTCTTTATTTTAAAAAATTTAAAATTTTATAAGTACTACACTGAAAAATGATTGTGTTAAATTTAACCCGGGAGCGGTCGCTTCGTGTACTGAGTACACGCACAACGAAAAAAGCTCGCTTATAATATGAAGCGTGTGCGCGGTGCTGCTGAGGGTGGCGGAAGCCGAGACTGCTCGAGGGTAAAAGTCCATATCTCAAAGCTAAAGTTCCCCATAATTGTATGTTGCTGAAAAAAATATGTTTGCACGCAAAAATACTCGATTCTAATAAAATCGATGGACTCTAAAAATCCAAAAAATGGTCTTACATACATACATACATACATACATTTATTTGTTCAACATCATTAAGACTAGACATAATCAACAATAGTACGCCACAATACTCGATTTGTGGCTGCCGCTCTCCATCCTCGGTCGCCCAATGCTCGCCAAGTCACGCTCCACCTGGTCCGCCCATCGTGCTCTCTGCGCTCCACGCCTTCTTGTGCCAACCGGATCCGTTGCAAACATCAGCTTTGCAGGGCTGTTGTCCGGCATTCTTGCAACATGCCCTGCCCACCGTATCCTTCCGGCTTTGGCCACCTTCTGGATGCTGGGTTCGCCGTAAAGTGCAGCGAGCTCGTGGTTCATCCTTCTCCGCCACACACCGTTCTCCTGCACGCCGCCGAAGATCGTTCTTAGCACGCGTCGCTCGAAAACTCCGAGTGCTTGTAGGTCCTCCTCGAGCATGGTCCATGTCTCGTGCCCGTAGAGGATCGCCGGTCTTATTAGCGTTTTGTACATGGTGCATTTGGTGCGTGGGTGAATCTTTTTCGACCGCAGTTTCTTCTGGAGCCCATAGTAGGCCCGACTTCCGCTGATGATGCGCCTCCGAATTTCACGGCTCACGTTGTTGTCAGCCGTCAGTAAGGATCCGAGGTAGACGAATTCCTCCACCACCTCGAAAGTATCCCTGTCTATCGTAACATTACTACCCAGACGGATCCGGTCGTGTTCGGTTCCGCCTACCAGCATGTACTTTGTTTTTGAGGCATTCACCACCAGTCCGACCTTTGCTGCTTCGCGTTTCAGGCGAGTGTACAGTTCTGCCACCGTTACAAATGTTCTAGCGATAATGTCCATGTCGTCCGCAAAGCACACAAATTGACCGGATTTTGTGAAAATCGTTCCCCGGCTGTTGAGCCCGGCTCGTCGCATCACACCTTCCAGCGCGATGTTGAAGAGTAGACATGAGAGTCCGTCACCTTGTCGCAGTCCCCGGCGAGATACGAATGAACTGGATAGTTCACCCGAAACCCTTACGCAGTTTTGCACACCGTCCATCGTTGCTTTAATCAGTCTAGTCAGCTTCCCCGGAAAGCCGTTTTCGAAGTCGATGAACAGGTGGTGCGTTAGGACCTGGTATTCACGGCATTTCTGGAGGATTTGCCGTACGGTAAAGATCTGGTCCGTTGTCGACCGGCCGTCGATGAAGCCGGCTTGATAACTTCCCACGAACTCATTTGTTTTAGGTGACAGACGACGGAAGATGATCTGGGATAGCACTTTATAGGCAGCATTCAAAATAGTGATCGCCCTGAAGTTCTCACATTCCAAATGGTCGCCTTTCTTGTGAATGGGGCAGTAGGGTGGGGCTAATTTCAAAAAATCTCTCCGATATATGATTTCCCAAGTGGAAAGTGATCTACTAGTCGAAATAAGTGAGCTGTACAAAAATGAACGATTTCGGTTGATATTTAGGGGTGGCGCAAAGGGTTCAAGTGAAATTTTTGCTAGAACAAACTTTCAACAGCGAGTGCAAAAATCGCAATTCTGAGCACAGTTTTCGTTCTTTGGGTCCTAAAACATTGGTTTCATTAAAATTTTTGCACCGCAAAAAATTCACGTTTTGAGTTCTATTACATTTTTTTTTTAAATCGTAAGCCCCTTGAAGGACCAGCTTTGAGATACGGACTTCTTATTATGACACGGTTTTTTTAGTTAAAACGATAATGTAGAACTTTCAACACTATAGTTTTTTTTTGTAAAATAAGGAACGGTCTAACGCAGTGTTTCTCAAACTATGGGTCGCGACCCACTGGTGGGTCGCGGGCTGATTTTTTGTGGGTCGCGCAAGCTTTGGCGATATTGTAATACATGTCTTATAAAACTTATGTCAAATAATATTGGTAACCATTTTCTAACTTAGAAATACCTCTTGGAGAATCAGCAGCTACCTCTTGATTCTAATCTAACTGTTGTAATAAAAGCTTTGTCTGGAGTTTATTTAGTAATGAAATACTACTGTTCGCGTTCTGAAATCGATTCTGAAAGTAAGGGTCTTTGATCAAAAATTAAAAGATTCTGGTAAAACAAAGATCAAGTTATTACTTGCATATTGCATATTCATTTGGATTTACACGCTAATTTAGCAGACGTTTTACACGCTAAGAATATCAGAAAAATTGACAAATTTTCGATAAGAAACCACCAAATATTTGGTAGTCCGCTGAAAGATCTGTTTATGTTTTACGAGCTTCGCTAAAGTTCGGTTTAATTCTGCTCAAAACTGTAAACTTTTACAGAAATCAGATCATTTGAATAAGGCCAGAACAATTCTAGTTTTCTTCTTTTCAGTATTTATAACTATGTAACTATTGCTTTTCTGGGTGTTTGAAGGTTTTCAGCAGGCTAACTTACCGGGGCCGCGCTGCCTACATTGCGTTGAAGGGACTGCCTTCTTAGGTATAGCTGACGCAATACAGCATTTCATACTCAGCCGGTGGATGCCAGAACAGACGCTGTGTAACTTTGAAAATCTATGAAACAATAAAATGGTATTTGTTCAGAAAAGGAAGTCTGAATTTTCTAAAATGACTGACGTTATGAAAATACGTGCTGGTGGGTCGCCAAATTCTATAACAATCAGAAGTGGGTCGCAAACTGAAAAAGTTTGAGAACCCCTGGTCTAACGTTCACATAAGATGGTTGTACTCATTTAAACTTCGAAATTGAAACTTAATTTCGCCATTGAGGTTCAATCATTAGCACACACCGTAATACGTCAGTGTATCCAAAATGTCCAGAAACATAAATCTGCAAAATTATGAAGTTTGACATGTTACCAGCTAAGCTTCAGATATTACCAGGTTTCCGAAACATCCGAAGATGTACCAGTGTTAGTATATCGTGACCCTTTTCAACCTGACAGTTTTGTGTATCGAGTGTCATGTAAATTTTATATATTTAATGGTAATTTGTGACAATTTTATGAAACATTTAGGCTCAGGAAATGGTCCAATAGACGGACCGAAACGTCAGTGATGATAAGTAAATAATCAACGCAATTTGTTAGACTGCAAGTGGAATTATTTTTCAAGAAATTAAGAATCATTCAATCTAGCAAACAATATGGTGAAAACACACACGCCTTTCTATATGCAAACTGGCCAAGACAATGGACCCGCGGTTCAGAGAATTTTCAAAGATAACGCGAGTAACAATCGTAAATTGAGAAACATCTGGAAACATTTATCAATAGTATTGTTCTGTAAAACTCTGCAGTTTGATTTGTCACAAGTTTGGTTCCAAAACTGATTAAAAAGTTGCCCTCATGGTTTCGAATCATTTGGAGAAGAAACACCTGAGCACCATAAGTTCAATGTTTTGAAATCGAGTGCAAGATGAGATACCTGACTCTCTTCTGATAGGGGTTACGGTGGCATCCATTTATTGCGTAACGCTACCTCCGTAACGCTTTTTTTGTATGAAACAACGCTCGCCAGATCACGCTCCTCCTGGTTCGCTTTTCGTGCTTTTTGCGCTCCACGTCTTCTTGTACCAATCGGATGATTGATAAACACCAACTTTGCAGGATTGATGTCCGGTATTCTTACAACATGCCCTGCTCACCGTATCCGTCCAGCATTGACCACTTTCAAGATGTGGGGTTCATTATAGAGTTCAGCGAGCTCGTGATTCATCTTTCTCGCCACACACCGTTCTCCTGCACGCAACCGAGTATTGTCCTTAGTACGCGTCGCTAGAAAACTCCGAGTGCTTGCAGGTCCTCCTCGAGCATCGTCCATGTGTCGTGGCCGTAGAGGACCACCGGTCAGTTTTGTACATGGTACATTTGGTGCGGGGGTGAATCTTTTTTTACGGCAGTTTCTTCTAGACGACTTTCACTGATGATGCGCCTTCGTTTTGCACGGCTCACGTTATTGTCAGCCGTTTGCCAAGGAGCAGACGATTTTTTTACCACCTCGAAGGTATTAATCCCCGTCTATCGTAACATTACTGCTAAGGCTTGTGCTATCTCGCTCAGTCCCATCTACCAGCATGTACTTTGTTTTAGCCACTTTCACCTACCAGTCCGAGCTTTGTTGCTTCAGGTTTCAGGCGGGTGTACAGTCCTGCCACCGTTACAAATGTTATAGCTAGCGATAATATCCATGTTATCTGCAAAACAGACAAATTGGCCGAAATTCGTGAAGATCGTACCCCGGCTGTTGAGTTTGGCTCAACGCATAACACCTTCCAGGGCGATGTTCAATAGTAAGCAGGAAAGTCCATCACCTTGTCGCAATCCCCGTCGAGATTCGAATGAACTGGATAATTCACCCGAAATCCTTACGCTGTTTAACACACAGTCCATCGTTGCTCTTATCAGCCGGGTAAGCTTCCCGGGAAAGCTGTTCTCGTCCTTGCTATGTCGATACTGTCGTATGCCGCCTTGAAGTCGATGAATAGATGATGCGTTGGGACTTGGTATACACGGAATTACTGGACGATTTATCGTAGAGTGAAGATCTAGTCCATTGTCAACCGACCGATGATGGATTCGTTTTGTAACTTTTCTCGAACTGATTTGCTTTAGGTGAAAGACAACGGAAGATGACCTGGAATAGCATTTTGTAGGCGGCATTCAAAATGGTGATCGCTCGAAAGTTATCACACATTAACTTGTCGCCTTTCTTGTGGATGGGGTAGATTATCCCTTCTTTCACACCTCCGGTAGCTATTCGGTTTCTCAGATCTTGACTACTAATCAATGCAGACATATGGCCAATTTTTCCAGCCCCATCAGCCGCTTTGTTCTTTTCGACCTGGTAGATGGCATCATTACACACCAAAAATCGATTTGGGATTTCAGCAAAATGGTTTACTGAACAATTATCAGCAAACATACATTTTACTGAAAAAATCAGCAGTTTGGATTTATTAGCTGAGAATCAGCAAACTGGTCGGGTATACTGAGCTTTCAGCAATCTCGTCTGCCAGCAGCCACATCGGTGAAGTTTTCAATTTTTTGCTGATGTTGATAATTGTTCAGTAAACCAATTTGCTGAAATCCCAAATCGATTTTTGGTGTGTACAAATCCCCTTTGCACTCCTCATCGTACTCGTTAACAGTGCTCCCGGCTGCGTTGTTGATGGCTGCTTTTTTCGTACCCCAGCAGTCCTCCAGAGAGGCCACATCAAGCACACTCGTCTGGTAACGCTGCCTCGAGATTCTACGCGTATGCGGTGGCGACATCCGGTCGTTTCAATCACTCTAGACTAGATCGTACCGAGGGACAGCAGGGACGAAAGTCCTTGGGCCTGACGTACCCCCCCGCTTGCGAGTCAGCCGCGTAGTCCCCGGCTAAGAATAGGACTACTAACCCCAATTCAAGGTGTCAAGCGACCCGTGCTGAGGAATGAGTGATCGAGGGGGCGAAAAAGATGCTCGATCTTTAACGGAGCCTGTGGGGTACCTGGGCACCCCCCACAGTAAGCTGTCCCTTACCGCGTTAATGCAGGGCTCTGGCGTGGTGGACATTCTTTCCCGTGCTACTCGTGGGGTTTAATCATGAAGTCAAATAAACAAAATCAATATCTAGGTGGAAGTAGTGGTGGGATCAACCCTTGGTTCAACCCCTTCGCAAGAAGCGGGTTGATGAGATCTCCGACAAGGAGAAGTGAGGAGATAGGCACTGGGAGTTGCGTACGCAGCTCAAGCGTGGGTGCTCCAGTCCACTTCCCGGCAAGCCAGCCGGTGGAGGTTATGGACGGAACGTGGTTGTTGAGGGCCGTCAACCGAGAATCCAAAGGACGGTCCGCAATAGAGGTGGCTGAGCAGCAGCTTGGCAAAATCATCGACTTTGCGTCCACTAAGTCGAACATAAGCAAGGACCTGAAAACGGCCTTGCTTCGACTTAGGGCGTCGATCGACGATGCCAAGCAGGAGCACGCGGCACTCGCGTTGCTGACTGTTGCAGCAGCGGAGCCTGCAAATGAGAAAGTGCCGAAGTTTACCCAAACGGAGGCCTTCTCCTTCGCAGGTAGTCCGAAGAGAGTGGAAGCGAATGCTCGTGACAAACGTGACAAGCATTCGCAGAAGCGGGCGAGGCAGCCGTAAGGTGAGGAGCTGTCTGGCGGCGCCCGCAAGGCCAGGCGTATAATAACCCCGAAAGTCGGTAATAATGCCGGAAAGTCGGATCCCAGCCAGGGTTCCCGGAAAGCTGGGAAGGGTGGGCCTGAAAAGGCTGGCCCGTCCCGGAACGATGGGAACAAGGAATTGCGACCATTGGTGGGCCCTCAGCAGCCACAGAGCAGGGCGATCCAAGGAGAGGACCCTCCTTGGACAAAGGTAGAGCGGAAGAAGAAGAAGAGGAAGAATCCGCCGGTAGAAGAGCAGGACGCCAAGCCAAGGCGCAGAAGGGTGCGTGCCAAGCGCGAGAAAGGTGACGCGCTCGTCATCAAGACTGAACAGTCGAAATACTCGGACGTCTTGAAGGCGATGAGGTGCGACGCCAAGCTTGAGGGTCTTGGAGCCGACGTACGCAGTATCAGACGTACTCGTACGGGCGAAATGATCTTGGAGCTTAAGCGCGAGAAGGATCACAAGGGCGCCGCCTACAAGAGGCTGGCAGAAGAGGTCCTTGGTGATGGAGTGGAGGTGAGGGCTCTTACGCATGAGGCGACTCTGAAGGTCAAAGACCTAGACGAGATCACCGAAGCGGGAGAGCTCGTCACGGCACTGCGGCAACAGTGCGATGTTCAGGTGGCCGCCACAGCCGTCAGGCTGCGGAAGGGGCCAGCAGGGACACAGATAGTTCTGGTTCAGCTACCTGTGGCGGACGTTAAAAAGTCCGTTAAAGTAGGGCGGATAAAGGTGGGCTGGTGCGTATGTCCTCTGACATTCCACGAGCCACCAGAGGTTTGCTTTAGGTGTCTGGAACCAGGACACAAGTCGTGGGACTGCAAAGGCCCCGACAGGCGCAAACTGTGCAGGCGATGCGGCGCTGAAGGTCATAAGGCCCAAAGCTGCACGAGTCCGCCCATCTGCATGATCTGTACCGGGAAATCCTCGAACAAAAGACATTCGATGGGTGGTCCAAGGTGCCCGGCCTTCAAGAAAGCCGCAGTGAACAACAAATCACAGTGCAGGTAACGCAGCTGAACCTGAACCACTGTGATGCGGCTCAGCAACTGCTTTGTCAGGCAGTGTCTGAGTGGGAGACGGATATCGCCATCATATCGGACCCATACCGAGTACCCGCCGGCAACGACAACTGGGTCGCGGATGGGACCAGAAAATTGGCGGCGATATGGACGACAGGTAAATACCCCGTTCAGGAGTTGGTGTCTACTACCTATGAGGGCTTCGTGGTCGCCAAAGTAAACGGGGTCTTCTTCTGCAACTGTTATGCGCCTCCGCGGTGGCCGATCGAGCAGTTCACGCAAATGCTGGACCGATTAACGACCGTGCTAACAGGGCGAAGACCGGTGGTAATAGCGGGCGACTTCAATGCCTGGGCCGTGGAATGGGGAAGCCGTTTCACGAACCAGCGGGGTCAGATCCTGCTAGAAACACTGGCCATCTTAGATGTCGACTTGGCTAATGTCGATACCAAGAGTACCTTTAGTCGAAACGGAGCGGAGTCAATTATTGACGTGACCTTTTGTAGTCCTGGCCTAACAAGTAGTTCGAACTGGAGAGTAGATGATGGCTACACTCACAGCGACCACCTGGCGGTTCGCTACAGTATCGACTACAACAACAGCAGACAGCGGATAGAAGAAGAGGCGGCTAGGCCAAGGCCAAGCCCTCGCAGGTGGAAGACATCATACTTCGACGAAGGGGTATTTAGGGAGGCGCTCCGCCGTGAGCGAAACTGAATCGGTTTAGACGGCGACGAGCTGGTAGCGGTGCTCTCACGTGCGTGTGATGCGACCATGCCTAGGCGAGTCCACCCTAGAAATGGGAGGCCACCGGCTTACTGGTGGACCGACGCGATTGCGGACCTGCGCCGCGCCTGCCTACGGGCTAGGCGGCGGATGCAGTGAGCACGATCAGAGGAAGAGCGAAACGAACGGCGGGTGGTGGAGATGAGAGCAAGCAAAAAGGCCTGCTTCGAGGGTCTCTGTCAGAGTGCCAATACGAACCCGTGGGGTGACGCTTACAGGATCGTTATGGCCAAGACAAGAGGGGTGATGGCTCCTACAGAGCAATCTCCAGAGATGTTGGAGGGGATCATTGGAGGACTTTTTCCGCGTCATGATCCAAGTCCTTGGCCTCCTTTCGTAGGACAGCCGGGGACTGGGGCTGGCGATGAGGAGAGGAGACGGCTAGTGTTGCTACGTCCATACTTAGGTATGGCGGCCCGGCGTGGGGCACCACGCTAAGTAGTAAATGCTACCGACGGAAGCTGGAAAGTACTTACAGGCTTATGTCCCTGAGGGTTGCGAGCGCGTACCGTACCGTGTCACACGACGCTCTCTGCGTCATTACTGGTATGGTGCCTATCAGCATTCTTATCAGTGAGGACATGGAGTACTTCGAAATGCGCGGCACAAGAGGCATACGCAGGACTGCCAGGATGGCCTCTATGGTCAAATGGCAGCGCGCGTGGGACAGTTCCACCAAAAGAAGGTGGACCCATAGGTTGATACCGAGGGTAGATAGTTGGATTAATAGGCGCCATGGGGAAGTTACATTCCACCTGACACAGGTCCTTACAGGTCATGGTTGCTTCCGACAGTATCTACACCGTTTCGGGCATGCGGATTCTCCCGAATGCCCAGTGTGCAATGGTTTAGAGGAAACGGCGGAACACGTTTTGTTCGTGTGCCCGCGTTTTCGCACAATGCGTGACCGCATGCTTGCCACATGCGGAGAGGACACAACTCCGGACAACTTGGTCCAGAGGATGTGTAGGGATGAGTTTGGCTGGAACGCCGTTTCAACGGCTATTACCCACATCGTCTGGGAGCTACAGAGGAGGTGGCGCGTGGACTCGGAGAATGGCTAGTCCAGATGCAGTACAAGAGGTGGTCCAGGGGTTCGGAGTCGGCTTCGTAGGTCATACCGATGCCCTGCGGTCGAGATCGACCCTTACAGCGATTAAGTGGCCGCGGAGAGGAAGTCCCGGTAGCGGTGCTGTCGTGGCGTCGATCTACTGGGTTGGATCCAAGCCCGCGGTTGGAAAGGGGTCCCCGGCAAGGGTCGGGGCAGGTGGAGACCCTGCCGTCAGCAACCTACGGATGCATCTGATAGGGCCTGAAGGGTAGTGATACCCTTCCTTTGCGGGCAGGTCAGATCGGGTTGCATGTGGGCATCAGTTCTTGATGTCCGCTCAGCAGTAGGGCGCGGGCGGGGTTGACTCTGCCCGCCTTCCGAGGACAAAGGGAGAGGCGAGGACCACTCGGGAAACTGGCTAAGCGCCAGCATGCTACCGTGATGGACTCTCCAAAGCGAGTCATCGATGTTCGTTGCTGCAGGCTACGCAGCTAACCTTGTGGGTGCGATGTGCACTAGCCCCTCTCTGAAGCAATACCTTCTTGGTGGTTCCGGAGAGACGTAGGGTTTGGCGACCATAGGAATGGTTTAGTGGGTACGAGGAGAGAGTAGTCCTGGATTCTACTTTTGTTGTAGAAGACGGCCTGCCAGACCTACACTACCCTAACCTTCTGTTAGGGTGTCTGTTGAGCAGATTATCCCCCTATGGTTCAGAAGGAAAAAAAAAGACTAGATCGTACCGGGGTGGACGCCGGTATAACAGTGACAGTGAGTTTTGGGCGCAGTTTGACCATCACTAGGTAGTGGTCGGAGTCGATGCTAGCGCCGCGATAGGTCCTGTAATGTCCCCAGACAACCAGTAATTGTATCAGGTGTTGCATAAGATGATAAAGTGGAGGCCATATGCGTGCATGCCTCCATTTAGGCGCATTTAAAATGTACGTATATCGCCTCCACTTTAACATCTTATTCAACATCTTATACGATCACTGGTTGACTGGGCCGGGGAAGTGACGTCCATCAAACAGGATGTGGTAGATTTGTGATTCCGTTTACTAGGGTGATTTCCAGGTGTAACGATAGGGAACACGCAAAAAAAATCTATTCCGATATACGTGCACACCGTGAACTAGATTTCACGTTCCCTAGAACGCCCATATTGACAGCTGGAACTATTTCCAGTTCACAGTGTAAAGGGTGATACGGTCAAAATTTGGTCACACAATTTTTTTCATAACTTTAGACTGCGTACACCAAAACAACTGATTTTTGTACCAGTAATGCTACATTATATGTAGCTTATACCATAAAATTTTCATCAAAATCGATTGAGTATTGGTTGATATATAGATAAAACCATCGACCTACCTTTTTACAATTTTGTACAAAGGCGCTCCATAGTAAATTTTCGGAAATTTAAGGTCAGTAAAGCACAATTTTGATTATAGAACTACCAATACTGCTCCGATTTTTATCAAAATTTTACAGTATAGTACTATTATGAAAATATGTTCTTAGTAAAATTTTGAGCCATTTTGTATGAATATTTTCAAAGTTGTAGCAGTTTGAATATGAAAAAAACTGACCGAGTGCCACTTAAGCAAATATAACTTTGTAACGGCTGGATCAAATTGAATGAAATTTTTACACAAGATTTTGATATGCATACTTCACATAGAAAAATTTTCATTGAAATCGGTTTAGTATCTCTGGCTCTATAAATAAAACAGTAAAATTGTGTGAATCCTTTTTGCACAAAATTTTAAAATTGCAGATCTCAGGGTTCAAAAATATCTTCGCAAATACTAGACCGATTTTGATGAAAATTTTATGGTACAAGCTATGTATAATGTACCATTACTGATCCAAAAATCAGCTGTTTTGGTGTACGAAATCTGAAGTTATGAAAAAAATTGTTTGACCAAATTTTGACTTGACTTGAAAAAATTTGACAAAATTTGACCACCTAAACAAATATAACTTTGTAACGGCTGGATCAAATTGAATGAAATTTTTACACAACATTTTGATATGTATACTTTACATACAGAAAAATTTTCATTGAAATTGGTTCAGTATTTATGGCTCTATAAATAAAAGAGTAAAAATGTGTTCTTATTTTTTAATCCTCTTTGTACAAAATTTTCAAATTGCAGTTTTCAGGATTCACAATATCTCCGCAAATACTGAACCGATTTTGATGAAAATTTTATGGTATGAGCTACATATAATGTACCATTACTGGTACAAAAATCAGCTGTTTTGGTGCACGCAGTCTCAAGTTATGAAACAAATTGTGTGACCAAATTTTGACCGTATCACCCTTTATATTTGCTTGTTTTCATACTTGCGTTTGTTCGTTCACGTTTATCAGAACGGTTTTTTTTTGCAGGAAGAAGGTGCTAGGTACTGGCCAATTGGCCATGTTCTTGGAGGCGGCGAAATCAATGGGGCGTAGGCCATTTTCGTTCGTCAGCTGATAAGTGCTAAATTTTCCAATCGTCGTTCTAACAGTTAAGATAGCTAATTCTTGATGATTTTGATGGCGTAAGTCTAAAGAGAAAAATTTGCATGCATTCAATGCGGAGAAGCTTTAATATGCAGTGTGTGGCATAATATTCACTAATAAATTTGAAACAACTGGAGATTTACCGAATATTACGGAAATTTAGTACATTTTGATAAATAAAAGTGCTAAGTGTTTCCACCTTTGTAATAACTTTCAATTTTTTGTTTTTTTTTTTATAAATCAATGAGCATTCATTTGTGGGCAACGTTTTGCAGATAATTTGTGTAAAATATGAAAGGTTGATCATTAAATATAAACAAATTTAATTGTCATCTAAAACTAGTTTTTCATATTTTGGAATTATAGAATCTATATTTCCCAAGATATTATCGTTTGCATTTTATTTTTGTGCAAATAAGTTTAAACTGGCCTACATTTTTAGTTACGTAAAACACAGCTTTTGAATCCCGCCTAATAGAAACCCATCTAACTGCCTACGTTGATGAATCAAAATTTCCGTTTCTAAAACATGTGCACGCGCTTTTCTCAACAATAGCATTTTCCGCTTACGTCGGTAACAAAATAATAAAAGAAGCTGTAAGAGAGGAAGCTATGTCTGAATGGCATGCTTGCTTAATGTTTTCATCTGTTTAAGGCCACAACAACAAATGCCCGAAACCAGCTGAGATGGGCTTCTCAAATTATCCCAGCATCAAGTAACAGTTCCACTTCCGAAACAGCAAAACCGAAACCGAAAAGCAGCGGAAGAAAACGTTACCACCGAGAGATGCAGAAGGCGATACATTCCCAGAAGGTTGCCACTAATTAGCCCGAATGAGTGTCGGTCGATCTTCATCGAGAAAGCGTGACTACGTCTAGAGGCAATCCACATGTGAGTGTGAACTATGTAGAGTATTCTGGCATGCACGTATCCTATTGAAGTTTATGTGGTTTCACTTTACAAGGATCATTTCAACAAATGTCGAAACGTGGACACTTATTGTCACATATGCAGAGTTGACACTGGATCAGTTTACAGCAACCAACAGCTTAGGCCAAGTTTGGAATGTCGCAATTATGGCTAATTATGCTTAAAACTTCAGCAGCTGCCAAACTGAGGTTCTAATTTATAGAATTATGTAGCCCATCGGTATTTTAGCGGTCCTGCAAAAGGCAGTCGAAAGCTAATAAAAAATGGAAAATTGCAGCTCTAGAAAATAATGCAAATTCAAAACAAAATTTCATTCTAAAAATATCAAAAAAAAAATCGTTTAAGGGGTTATATATGTTAAAGTCGAGCACAAAATCGATTTTTTTTATTCTTTTATGTTTAAGTATGGGATTTTAAGAATGTTGTGTCAAATTTTCATAAAGATCCAAGCAGTACAAGTAAAAGTATAGCGGTTTGTGCCTCGCTCCCTTATGGGCGCGTACCCGAGCAGAAGAGAATAACAACAGCATAACAAAATGCGTTATTTTGGCAAAATAACTGCATAATAGAATTAGTAATTTTCATGTTATTAACATAACATATTGAGTTATAAACTTGGCTGTCATAAGCGGCAAAATAACAAGTCACATAACAAAAATTTGTTCCTGAAAAATCAATTTAATAACATGTTTTGTTAGTGGCAATAACAACTTAATAACAGTGAATTTGGGAAATATTTCAATAACAAATTTTGATATTAAAGAGTTATTAAATTAGTTAAAAATTAGGGTAAAAACTAACTTTTTTTACTCATTTTTGGGTAATTATTTTAAGTGTGTTATTCTATTTTTAGAAAATAATAGGCCACATAAAAAAAAATTTCGAATTCATTATAAAACTTACAAACATCGACGGGATTTGAACCTCCAATCCTGCTATCGTAAATTTCCAGTCGCCTTTACCAATGAGGCTATCACAGCACTTGCAGTGAGGGACGATAGAAGCTTTACTGGTTCTACGTATTGCCAGTTTCCCTATTCCCCCATTTCATGTTTGCCAGTCGCAGGACAAAAATAGACAGAGATTTGAATGCAAGATCAAACAACGAACCTCTCTCTCTTACCAACAGCGCTATCGCGGTGCGCAGACATGTGCACTGTAACACTAATAACAGTGGTGGCGTTCGCAGGGCCCGTCGTCGGCTGTTTCGGAACAAGGAGAACGACGAAAAAGTTGCTAGTCGACTATTTATGATTGAGCTTCGTCATGGGGTGCATTTTGGCGGCGACAAAGATCCTTTCCAGACGGAGATGATTTTATTTATTTTTTTGTTTTGTTCGCGTTGTGAGAACGGCGATTATACACGTACCTACGTGATCGAAGGTAAAAGGTAATTATATCATATGCCGATATGATTACTTCTGCAGATGCTGTTTAGTTTTATCCTGTTTTAGATTATTTTTAGTAATGAAAAAAGATATTTATGACATAATGTCAAACAATATATGATCGAATAATAATAGACCGAAAGAAAAAAAAAGTTATAATAGACAAATGCAATCATCAATTGAGCAGAATTGTCTGTATAGTTGACATTTTTATTGATTAGAATTATTTAGTAGGTACCATATTTGCTATCTCCACTCTCACTAACATTCATTACTTCGTAATACATAGTCTGTTCGATACTTTTTGACGTTATAATTAGAGGTTAGAATAGCAGTACATATGACATGACATATAATTTCAACTAAGTTTACTCAATTTTGAGATAAAAAGAACTCATTTGCAGATGTATCACTTTTTGAAGCTAAAATTTTACTTAACCTATAAGAATTGGGAATCGTAGAAAAGTGATAGGAATTTGGCACCGTAACGGAACTGGGATATTGAAAGAAGGAAATTAATACAAAGATAAACATATCAATAGCTATGATGCTATATTTACCCAAAACTCAAATTATAGCAATGAATAAAATAAAAAATACGGAAGAGTCTGATGAAATTTTTAGAAGTTACAATGCCTTTATTTTCTACTTCATAATATGAAACAGCAGACAATAAAATAAAGAAGGTAAGCTATGTAATGGTTATATCTGCGATAAATTTTCTCCGATTTTGACAATATTGATCTCATTTGATCCAGATTTATTTTTTCCATCAAAAACAAATCCGACTGAACCAATCTGGTCATCGTGAGTTAAGAAAAAACCCGAATTGCCATACACGTGGAATTTTCCATAGACCAGCTGCAATTGGCTTCTTTAGTGGTGTTGAGATAATTCCATATTCACAATCTATACATGCCAAACTGAGCCGAAATCCAAATTTTCATGAACTTTGGTGCCCGGGAACCTATTTAAAAATTTTTAATTTTTCAATTACATAGAATAAAGCTGTTTCCTTATAAACATTTTCTGATCTTTTACCTGCTATCCATCGACCTTTTGCTCTACAAGCAATGAAAAAAAACGAATACTTAATCAAATTTCTCATTTTTTGTAATATAGCTAAAAATTAAAATTATTTCATATTCTGATATAATTATGTTATTTTTGCAACTGATTATTTTGTTCAGTTGCAAAAATAACAAAGTTATAACAGAGTTTGTTCTGATTTATTTGTAACAAAACTAGTTACAAAAGATTATAATATATTTTCTTATAATTTAGTTTGAAAAAGTTTGAAACAGTCCATGTCATAACAAAATTATAACATAATTTGTTAGTTATATCACATTAAGATATAATTATGATATATTATTGTTATGTTCATCTAGTCGGGTATGGCCTCCACTTTAGCATCCTATTCTACATCATATATGACTTCGTGATGGCTGAGAATTCTATATATTTAGACCAACATGTTAGAATGCGAACTTCAGTTTCTCTCTTCCCTAATAGGTGTATTTTCAACTATTCATGTACCTATCTTTCAAATAGGTAGATCCGACTTCATCCTCTGGAACGACAGGGAAAACATGTGAAATACAAAATATTTCTGAAAAATCCCATTCAAAACCATCTACAATTTTGGATTCAGCTGTCTGTATTAGCTTCGTTCAAACAAGTTTATTCCATAAGTTTGACATTTTTATCATTGAAATTCACATGTCAAAGGCGGAATCTGGAACGTCCCTTTGAAAACCTTAAAAACCTTCAATATCGTCTGCTATGTTCTCGTTTAGATGTATGCAGGGTACTGCGCCACTTGGGCAGTGGCTGGTATTTTGGGTACTTTTCAGCTACAACTCAGTCAATTTCAGAAATTTAGCAAAACCTCGCGCCGCAGAGCAGGGACTTTGTTTTGTACACATTACAGCACCTCCATGTCACGTAATATACCATACCTCTTATCAAATGTGATACCGTAAGTGTACCATACTTTGCGCACCTAGGGCCTAACTTTGCGCACTTTTCAAAAAATCGTTAAACAGTTTTTCTGGTGCATTATGCAAACTTTTTCCCACGGAATACTAGCTAGTGATATGGGGCATGCACTTTGTCTCAGTTTGGATGTAATGATAAATGGAAGAGGAAGACAAATTGATGAGTGAATATGCAGTTGTTTTCCCTCAAATGCTGTAAATAACGTTGTAGAATGACGTAGGTTTTGTTTCAAAATTTGTTTTTGTTTAGATAGCAATACCATAAAGTATTTGTGCACTCTCAATAATACAATAATAACCAAACTTGTTCCACAACAGAATGTAATATTGAGATGTTATTTAAGGGCTGCATACCAATTGCTTGGTCATAACAAAATAAGATTGTCCAACAAAACATGTTATGGAAACGTAATGCCTTGATAATTCAATAATAACAAAACAAGATATAAAAACAGGTTTTGTGATTTCGTAGTTATTAATTTGATATTCCCCTCTGCTCGGGTAGTGCGAACTTGTAACTTTAAACGCGATTATCTCGTTTTTTTTTTCAAAAACGTCGATGCGGTGACTATAATTGCGAAAACAGTTCTCAACCGATTTCAGTCATTTTTTTTTTTTGAGTGTTCGCTATTTGTGTGTCGTGTCCTTGGTCAACAACGCTACTAAATGTGTGTAAAAGCTAATATGGTGCGTTCGCATTACTATCTTTCATGTGATACACTAGATAGTTTTTTTTTTTTTGAGAGACTTTACCGCTATGCGACCAGATAGATTTCATACGTCTATTAGTAAGGTTGTTGGTCGCCGTTGGATTCAGCCAGAAAAGTTTGCTAGTAGGATGATAACATGTATCTAGAAATAAACTCTACGCAAATGGAACACAAATAGATGAACACCCATTTATCCAGAGAGGATTAATAGAGCTGAGCGAAACATGCTGCAAGCATTAAAATGCACGCAAAAAAAATGATAATGTAACAACAGGTATTACTTTTTGTTTACGCCTTGCTGTACGTGCGTTAACCTGTTTAATTACAATATCGCTACTGCAAAGCTGTGGCAATGAAGCAAAAAATAAACATTATATTTTTTTTTATTCGATGGAACAACTCCTTCTGAAGTAACTGGAGCTGGAAAACATGTAGTTATTACTTGCCAAGTAGTGAAATACTGAGCATGCAGTATAAAACAACCTTAATCCATCAATCACAAAACCAATGAATAGGTATAGGAGAGCATTTCCATTCGAAATGGATGATCGATTTTTTTTTTGTTTTTTTTTATTTGTCTCAAATTGTGGAAAGTCTAAGCAAAAAGCATTGAACATTTCAAAATAATAAAAAAACTGGCTCAGAAACGGTTTGTCCAATTGATGTGATGTCTACGGCATTATTTTAAAATATTTATGAGACTATGTTAAAAGCGCTTATGAAATAGTTTTTTTTTATTTAAAAAATAAACTTAACAAATCAATTATCTCTAAAAGATACTTTTGATTTTGTTTTTATTTTTTTATATGTTGTACCGAACATCTGTGCAGTATATTGTATTACTATGGATCAAGAGAAAGAAATGATGAAAAGAAATTGGTATTTTTGGAAATAGAATTTTTGAAAATTGTTGAAATACGCTTTCAGAATTTTCCACCCAATTTTATGAAAGAAAGGTAAATCACCAATAAATGCACGACAAGTTCAAAATAGTTCGTGTCATTAACTGTCACAGAATTGTTGAATAGTATACCCTAAATACCTTGTGCGGAACTCCATAAAAACGTTGAAAAGTTTTGCTTAAATTTACTGTTTTTGAAGACGAAGCTGTTTAAGTAAAGTCATGTTTTTATCTTGTACCGACTTTTCGAACCCTCTTTACAGAATACCTTTTCTGAATGAGTTTAAACAGTTTTGCACCTTTTAATTCAACCCTAATTGCTTATCCTTTGACAGTACGCGTAATTCGACTACCAGTGGTGTGGATAACTGACACTAACGGAGATTACAAGTGGTAGTCAAAATAAGCATATCTGTTAAGAGATAATTGGAATTGAAAGGTACGAAACTGTTAGTTGGGTTGATGCTGTGAACAAATATTGTGAAATAATAACTACACATAAATTTACCTTAATTCAGATTCGAGCTCGAGACCCGTCGATTGTCAGCCGCATGTTTCCTATCTGCGCCATCCTAGAGATGAAGAATTGCAGCGCTCAAATCAAAACATAAACTTCTTGTAGTTTAATAATGATCAGACTTCGACTCCTATTCAGCAGTGGTGGTTTATGGTTACCGACTGAACAACAGATTAATTCAGCTGTTGTTCAGTAAAAAACACGTGTTTTTATCATGTACTCTGAGTCGAAGTATGATGAATCGAAAGTGCTTATTTGACTTGTGAAAAACACATTATACAGATACATGTCCTAATTTTAACATAAACTTAACAAGAAGCAGAAAAAAGTCTTGTTAAACTATGATGTAGAGGAATTACTGCGAGTCGTATAAAAATCTTATTAAACGATTGAAAAGTGTTTACAGTTATCATTGTTAATACCAATACGAAAAGTTGAACATTGGCTGATTTTTCAGTTTAAAGAGCATTTCCACAGTAATGTGTACAGCATATTTTCAGTTCGGCTTGAATAACTATTATAAGGTAACAATTCAGCATGCATGCTTGTTTGCGGCTGGCGATTGTTAGTTGGGAAGTTCCAATCATAAACTCTCGTGAAATTTGAAAATTTTTGCATTTTTTATATTTAATCATTTTATATTAAGCTGAATAACAGCTTGACTATGTAGTTGTAAAACGGTTTAACAACAAACAGTTCAGTTGGTACACAACACTATGCTTCATTGTTTCTCCAAATTTGTGTGAACAAACCCTGAACAAAGGTTATGCCTGAAAATTATCCAAATGTTATTCAGCATCATGCTGAATCAATTCGTCGTAGAGGTTCTTGTAAAATGAGTGATTGTTAGTTGGGTGCTGTCACTTTTCTACCCAGTCTATGTTGATGTATGGGCTCTTGTTCCTTTTATAGTCCTATTGGGGGTCCAATTACGGGTGAGATACTAGATTTGTAGTACATACATGCTCGCCAGGTCACGCTCCACCTGGTCCGCCCATCGTGCACTCTGCGCTCCACGCCTTCTTGTGCCAACCGGATCAGTTGCAAATACCAGCTTTGCAGGGTTGTTGTCCGGCATTCTTGCAACATGCCCTGCCCACCGTATCCTTCCGACTTTGGCCACCTTCTGGATGCTGGGTTCGCCGTAAAGTGCAGTGAGATCGTGGTTCATTCTTCTCCGCCACACACCATTCTCCTGCACGCCACCGAAGATCGTCTTTAGCACGCGTCGCTCGAAAACTCCGAGTGCTTGCAGGTCCTCCTCGAGCATGGTACATGGTACGCGTGCCCATAGAGGACCACCGGTCTTATTAGCGTTTTGTACATGGTGCATTTGATGCGTGGGTGAATCTTTTTCGACCGTAGTTTCTTCTGGAGCCCGTAGTAGGCCCAACTTCCGCTGATGATGTGCCTCCGAATTTCACGGCTCACGTTGTTGTCAGCCGTCAGTAAGGATCCGAGGTAGACGAATTCCTCCACCACTTCGAAAGTATCCCCGTCTATCGTAACATTACTACCCAGACGGATCCGGTCATGTTCGGTTCCGCCTACCAGCATGTACTTTGTTTTTGAGGCATTCACCACCAGTCCGACCTTTGCTGCTTCGCGTTTCAGGCGGGTGTACAGCTCTGCCACCGTTCCAAATGTTCTGACAATAATGTCCATGTCGTCCGCAAAGCACACAAATTGTCCTGATTTTGTGAAAATCGTTCCCCGGCTGTTGAGCCCTGCTCGTCGCATCACACCTTCCAGAGCGATGTTGAAGAGTAGACATGAGAGTCCATCGTTGCTTTAATCAGTATAGTCAGCTTCCCAGGAAAGCCGTTTTCGTCCATGATTCTCCATAGCTCTGCGCGGTCGATACTATCGTATGCCGCTTTGAATTCGATGAACAAGTGATATGTTGGGACCTGGTATTCACGGCATTTCTGGAGGATTTGCCGTACGGTAAAGATCTGGTCCGTTAGATTTGTAGTAATAGGCTGAATTTTGGTATGGTGAGATTGTAAATTTTCCGTTTTTGAAATTAAATGGCACAAGAGTGTAGGTATTATGCTTTCTTCGCCTAGTTTGATGCTATTTGAGCAAACCTTTGGAAAACTGTGCTGTTGAAGAGACAAAAAATGGTGAAAACAGTTTTCCAATGTTTTGCTCAAACTGCATCAAATTAAACATGTAATCATAAAAGCCACGCTTTTCGAACGATTTTCATGCGGAAACAGAGAATTCAGCTCATTACTACAAATCTAGTACTTCATCACTCATGCCCTAATTGAAAAACGCGAAAAAATGGGGTAAGTAATGAACTTTTTCTTTAATTATTGAAGTTACTCTTTATTAACCCCCATAAGCGTGTCCTGAAAGGTTAAATAATGAAAATAACATATATCCTACCTAGATCATATAACCAAGCAACACGACTTGTTTCAAAGTCTTTGAAAACAACCTTAGTGCAATATATTCACTGTCCGTATTATAGACGAATAAACACAATTGCTTCTTCTTTGAATGAGAGGGAATGACAAAAAAAATGGAAAAAAAGACTTTGTCCCGACTTGTACCATGGACAACAGGAATATTAACTTCTCACCTTACAAACTACACCAAACGCTCTGCGAGAGAATTGCTGCTCAACACATCATAAAAGCTACTGAAGTTACTTGTTACTCCATTGCACCTTCTTTGTCACAAAGTAGAGAACTGTCAAAATGAAAAGATGCGCATGTTTTACGCAACACATTTGGAACATAGTCTGAACAAACAAACCAGAGTAAGATGTTGCATGACTGTAACATAGCACATTTAATGCAAGCTGATTGTTTTATCACTTGTGAGGAATATGTAAGCTCCGCCTCCACGAATAGATGTCAAACACGAGGTATTTGGTGATTTCTATGAAACAAAGCCGAAACTTTACGAAATTCGGAGTTTAAATGTAACTCAATTGACAAGATGGAAGTTACGTGTGCTTTCAGTGCAACTTATTTAGACCTACATAAGCATAAGGATCCTCATTTTGGATAATGTTGCAGATGCTGTTTGGGTACAACATCATTAAACTGATAAAAATAGTTCCAAAAGCTAGACTTTACAAATACTGGCGAGAGTGAGAAATGGCCAAATTGGAGTGGAATTTGCGAGAAAATTACTCGTCCTCTCAGTGAGACTCCAACTCACGACTCCTACTCACTAGACAGGCGCGTTGCCAACTACACCACGAGAAGACCCGAAGATGTAGTGACTAACCTTAAATCAAGTTCAGCTCGAAATTCTGTAGTTATCTTTTCCACAGACCGCAATTCTTTCAGATGAATTAAATGTCCATCCACACAACGCATCTATTGTATATGTAAAGCCTAGGCGAGAGCGCAATGTGTTTAGTGTTTTGGAAGTCCACACATCTCTCATCGACGACTGTGTCAAAGAGATCGCGTGGCGAGCGTAGGGCTTCATGTATACACGGTAAAAATTCTGCACGCTCGATTGAAGGGAAAAATCCATTAATTATTCAACATATCAATCAACATGATCAGATATGCTTTATCCTTTGAATTCACAATGCTGTCACTGTTGACCTAAGAACCAAAACAAACACAACGGAGAAGTCAACTAAAAATCACTTCGATTTGCACTAATGTACAAAGCTACACGATCTGATGTGAAAAGTTCTTGATTTGGAAATGACTGCTTTAGACATGAAAGTAAATATAGTTGACAGATGGTAGAAAGTGTTTCGCTTCGATTCACAGCTTTCTATCAGTTGTGAAGTAGAGTAGTGGTAAAGCTAGAGATCATAACGGTCAAGGTCCGAGTATCAAATCTGGGTTTGGGACAAACAGGGACAACTATTATTTTCGTTTTCGAATCAAAACATTGTCAACAGCGTATTGAAGCGATGTTCCATTGAAATTGAAGAGGCATTGGATGTTACTTTCAAAATGATATTTAAGTGATACCGAATTGATAGGCAAGTAGTGCGAATTAAAGTGCCAATCCTCTCATATCAGCGTGCAGATTTTTTACCGTGTATGTATATGCATAGCGTAGACATTAACAACCATGCGCCTCCATGTGTGTCTCAATCTTCTTGGGAACACATGGCTGGTAAAACCTTAATTGCAAGCACAAAGAACTGGAAGCTCCCAATTTTCATAGTGAAATTTTTTAAAAATTTCTGTGGGTTTGGCAGCCTAACGTCTAAAAAAAAGTTTTATTTAAACATATCTTGACACCATTCACCTAAATATAACAATGATCAAATCACATTCAGGAATAATTGTATGAGTTGGGCCATTTAACCCCATCTTGGCATTTTGCACATTAGATTGCCTTACATCTTACTAAGGTGTAACAATAGACGTAAAGTTGGCAGCATCTTTTTATTTTTGGGAATTCCAACTGTACTAGTTACTTAAAAAGAATTATTCGACATTGTGATGATTATAATATCCTAAATTGGATATGATTCCTGAACTCGTTTCTACCATAAGTAATAATTCTGCTTGAATTGCAACTGCAAAGCACTAGCAAACCTCTCCCCCTCCTTCTCCTCTCGAACGAGATGAAAACAGTCAAATAAGCGAAAAGGTTACATTGAAGCACGTATCCGATTTCATTAAAAACAAACATTCGCGCATAATCGCGAAACAATCAAGCCAACATAAGCAATGCAGATTGCATTTAGATCATGTGTGTTTTCTATGTTTCACTACAAAAGAAAAGTATGCTGAAAACTTGTTAAACATGCTTACCAGCTAGCGAGCAGGCGAGTTGTAAGCAAGCGAGCGATCATTTACTATATTGTAGCCGAATGGGACGATTAAAATAGGGGAAGGCTAGTAGGTATATTCGACCGAGCTAAAGCAGCAAAGTCCGCGCGGTCTACTCGCGCCGGATGGAAAATTTTTATGCTGATGTACCACTCAAGGATGTTTGAGTTTTAAAATGAAACCCACTTGGAAATATAAAATTTCCCTCGCGATTGGCTCAGTTCGGTCGGTGTGCTGGCAAACGGTTTGATATCGATACATTCCTGCACACACCTGCCCGTTCCGGTGGAAGAAAATTGCGGTGAACAGTGGTGCCGGGAATATTACTATTTATAGTTGTAGTACTGAGCTTAACTTTGTGTATTGAGGATGAAGCATCCATCATCATTTTTTTACATCAAATTATTCAAAGATCGAAACATTCAAGAAGTTCCAACATGAATGAAATGAAGTGTTGGAAATTTTTGGAGTTCTGACTGAAATACTCAGTGAATCTACATTACCTACATATTATTAATTACATGTATCTAAGTTATCGATTATCTCCACAGTTAACTGTATCGCCGATGATGTTTTCGTCTGAAAACGTTTAGAAACTATTCCAGGATTCCTTTCATAAAATTCAAGCATTTTTTCAGACATAGCACCTGTCGATCCTTGCAGATTTTTGTTTCCGGGAATTGCCTCGAAAACTCGTTCCAGGTTTTGTATGATAAACAATGTTCACGAAAATCAAAAGATTTTTTAAAAAATCGATCCACGTTTGTTTTTTCTTGAAATTCTTTCTGAGATGTGGTCATATGTGTCCAAGCTATTCTCAAAGAACTTCTTTAGGAATCATCCCCGGGAATTCTTCCATGTATTTTTTTCAGAAATCCTTAGGACTTTTTAAGGAATTTATTCGAACAATTCTCCAGAAAGATTTCTTAGGATTTCCTACATTTTTTAGTAATTTCTCTTAAAATTTTTCTAGAAATCAATACAGAGGCTCATCCATTTGTTTCTGCAGATATTCTTACAAGGATTTATTCAGAAAATTGTCCAGGATTTTTCGTACAGTTTTTCTTTCCAATCTTCAAGAATTTTTTATAGGTTCCCCAAGGAGTTTCTGCAGACATTTTTTCCACAATTTCTTCAAAAATTCCTCCTGAAATTCCTTCAGATATTTATCGAAAAGTTCTTTTCTAGAAAACTCCAAAGATTTTTCAATGAACTCGATAAGAAATTTCTCCAGAATTTCCTACAGAAACTCATTTGCAAATTCCTCCAGGAGTTCCAGGTTTTGTATGAAGAACAACCATAAGTTAAAGTTTGCGAAAATAAAAAGATTTTTTAAAAAATCGATCCACGTTTGTTTTTTTTTTTTGTAATTCTTTCTGACATGTGTATGTATTCATATGTGTCCAAGCTATTTTCAAAGATTTCTTTAGAAACTTGGTTAGGAATTATACCCGGGAATTCCTCTATGTATTTTTTTAGAAATCCACTTTTTCAGGAATTTATTCAAAAAAATATCCAGAAAGATTTCTTAGGAATTCCTACAATTTTTTTTTCAGTAAATTCTCTTAAATTTTTTTCTAGAAATCAATACAGAGGCTCGTCCATTTGTTCCTCCAGATATTCTTACAGGGATTTATTCAGAAAATCGTCCAGGATTTTTATTAAATGATTTTTCGTACGGTTTTTCTTTCTAATCTTCAAGATTTTTTGATAGGTTCTCCAAGAAGTTTCTGCAGACATTCTTTCCATAATTTCTTCAAAAGTTCCTCCTGAAATTCCTTCAGATATTTATCGAAAAGTTTCTTTTCTAGAAAACTCCAAAGATTTTTAAATGATTTCGACAAGAAATTTCTCCAGAAATTCCTACAGAAACACATTTGCAAATTCCTTCAGGAGTTCCAGGTTTTGTATGAAGGGCAACCATAAATTAAAGTTCACGAAAATAAAAAAAAATAAAAAAATGATCCACGTTTGTTTTTTTTTGGAAATTCTTTCTGACATGCCCAAGTAACACACTTGTTATATAATAGTTGCTACAGCCCAAGTTTTGGTTGTATAGAAGTTTATTTGACGTAATTTCAACATAATGCTAGAATTACGTCAAATTAACCTCTATACAACTAAAACATGCGCTGCCGTAACTCTTATACAACATGTGTGTTACTTGGGTGTTTATGTATTCACATGGGTCCAAGCTATTTTCAAAGATTTCTTCAAAAACTTCTTTAGGAATTTTCCCCGGGAATTCTTTTATGTATTTTTTTTAGAAATCCCTAGGACTTTTTCAGGATTTAATCAAAAAATTCTGCAGAAAGATTTCTTAGGAATTCCTACATTTTTTTTTTTCAAAAAATTTTCCTAAATTTTTCCTAGAAATCAATACAGAGGTTCATTCATTTGTTTCTCCAGATATTCTTACAAGGATTTATTCAGAAAATCGTCCAGGATTTTAATTAAAGGATTTTTTGTACAGTTTTTCTTTCTAATCTTCAAGAATTTTTTATAGGTTCCCCAAGGAGTTTCTGCAGACATTCTTTCCATAATTTCTTCAAAAATTTCTCCTAAAATTCCTTAAGATATTCATCTAAAAGTTTCTTTTCGAGAAAACTCCAAAGATTTTTAAATGAACTCGATAAGCAATTTATCCAGAAATTCCTACAGAAACTCATTTGCAAATTCCTCCAGAAGTGTTTACATTCACAAATTCCTCCAATCATTCCTTCTGGTATTCATTTTGGGATGCTTCTGAAATATCTCCGGATACCCCTTCTATTCCAGGGAGTTCTTCGGGAATTTTGGCAGGGATTTCTTCAGTAATTCTTCTACATGTTTATTAGATATTACTAAAACAAGCCCAACAAAAGTAATTTCAGGTATTTGTGACCATTATTTGATAGTACAAGCATTACACATCTAGGCCACTTAGGTCATTATTTGTTTTATCACTTTGAAAATCAGTGGAATGCAGCAGATACTTGAATACGAATCTACGTAGATCAATAGGCTATAATTTACTTCCAGCACAATTTTTAAAGTCTAGAAGTCACCCCAATACGCAAATAATAAAAATGTTCGACTAAACGTCACTTATTGTACAGCATAAATACATTTTTCAAAGTCACAAATGCAATCGATACTTTGTTATGAGCATTGAACTGAAAGCCTTGAAAAAGAACAACAAAACCTTCTGAAAACCTTTGGATATCATTAATCCCTGGAAAATAACGCTAAAATGTACATCATGAAAATCTATGTGAGTAGTTGTACGCTTGGTATATTACATTACAATACACATTTCAGCCACACATATCAACTTCATAATAGAATCGCTTTGTGCTTTTTTCCTCCAAAAGATTGTTTGAATCAAAAACTATGTGTTGAGTAATTCTCGTTGAGACCGGCCCACTATTCACACCTTGTCTTCAAAAACGTTTAAGGTGGCGATTTTCTAAAAATCCTTCCTAAAAAAGTAAGGAAAATGCATTTGGTTACACAAATTGATGGACCCCCCGTTAGTTAGAGCCACAACAATTTTTGCAGACCCCTCAAATTGGCTCAAATGGTGGCTCATTTAAACCGTTATAACTCGAAAGTTTCTTAAGAAACCACCTCAAAACGAATTGTTGTTGAAAAGAGGAAAGATAGAGCTACTTTTAACAATTATAAAAAGTTTGGTCGGCCATATTGATTTTGGCCGCCATCTTGGATTTTTATACTACAACTTTTTTTCACCATGATGGCAACCTCAGAAAATCGCCACCTTAAACGTTTTTGAAGACAATGTGTAAATAGTGGGCCGTTCTCAGTGAGAATGAGTAGCCATTCAAGCTATTCAGCATCATTGGACTACACACTCAGATTTGATTACCGAACTCGGTATAATATTACTGGGTTTTTGAACAGCAGAGAAAACTCAGTGATTTTTGTTGCTACCGAAAACTCAGTAATGCGAAGGACTTCAGATCTGTCAAAAATAAATTTTCGCTCCAAAATTCATACTGCGATTTTTGTTTACTTCTGAATTGCTGAGTTTTTCAGCTGTTGAAGCGGAAACCCGCTTGCCGGAATACAAATTCAATTCTTATTTTATTCTATTTAGCATTGCTAGATTAATACCAATTCATCGGAATCATGCTGCTTTGCGTTTCAAGCACTTTCCTGCGGGAGGCTTCCCACTTTGAATATTCTATTTCAGCGCCTTGGTCAGCTTTGAAAATTCTGCCTCATGAGACGCTGTGACATGAAGAAGAATCAGATTAAAAAGTACCTTTCCCGCAGGATGCTGAAGTCTCCGGTGCTGGCTGATCCAAAGTTTTCGATTGACGTCTGCGACCGCGCTCTGATTTGTTGACGTTTTTCGCTAACTGGCAGTTCAGTGAAAGTTAGTTTTAACCGATAGTTCGGTACTTATTTTCACTGAGTTTTTTCGTTTCACTGTTCATGTCCGGTAAAGTCTCAAAGTTACGGTTTGCTCAGCAATAATAATTACCCAATTCAGCTAAAAATGAAATCGTTGACTGATCATCAGCAAGATTAAGTGTTGAAAGCTGAATTTTCAGCATTTTTGCCGTTTTACGGTTCAAGAACCGTAAAATATTTTACCGAACAGCGAAGACGAAATTGAATGTGTACTTAGCAAGATTCCATGCTAAGTGTTTTACAAGCTTTTCGAAAATTTGGCCTATCCTTGTTATGTTCTGTTTTTGTATTCAGTTAAGAAGAAAATTTCTGAAAAATTTCTTAAATAATATTCGGGAAATCATTGCTGGAGGAATCTCTGAACAAATTTATACATCCCTGTATAAACCTTCAAAAGAATCCTTGGCACAACTGTTGTAGAAATTCTCTCAGAAATCATTGGAATTCTTGGGAGAATTAATTAAAACTTTACTGGAGAATGCGTTGAAAGTACTCCTAATGAAATCCTCGAAGAAATTTTCAGAAAAATCTCAGGATGAACTTCGCAACTAATGATCACTGGAATTTTCTAAAAATATTTTTGAAGGAATTCAAAGCATTATTCTGGAGGAATTTTCAGGACAATCTTTGAAATAAAAATCCCTGCATGAACGAAAAATTTCTCGGAAAAATTTCTGGAATATTTTTCGGGGTTATTCATGGCGAAGATTATGACGGAATCCTCAAAAAAAAATTAAAATAAATCTAACTACGAATTTCTGAAACAATTATCGGAGAAATTTTTGAAAAAAAAATCCACGGAGAAGTCTCTTGGAAACATAGAAGGAATAATTTCTGACGGAATCCTTAGAGAAATCAATAGAGGAATTTTAGGAAAAATATTGCAGATATTTCTGATGGAATTCCTGAATCATCAGATAAAGTTCTGGAGTATTTTTTTATGGAATCCGTGCAGCATCCTGAGGGAATTTTCGGCATCATTCTTGAATCAAAGGAAAATCGAAGGAATTAACACTCCGGAAACATTGTACATAATAATCTGTGAAATATGTGTTAAGTTTTTCAAAACAGTGTTCCGAAAGCAATTAAAGTAGAGCAGTTTACAAATTGCATCTGGAAATAGAAGTTCATATTATTTCAAAATATTGAAATTAATAAAGTTCAATTATCTTGCGTTGTAGTGAACAGACTTAAATCTTTAAAAATGTTACACATATGTTATCAATGCTAGTTTTGTTATTTATATTGCATTTTATCTTACTTAGTTATGAGTTTGATATCATAACAAATTTTGCTCTCCAATTATTATCAATAATAAAATAATTTCAAAACTTGTTATTGTAATATTTTTGTATTCACTGTTATTAAGTTGTTATTGAAACTAACAAAACAAGTAATTAAAATGGTCTTTCAGGAACATTTTTCTGTTATGATATTTGTTATTTTGCCGCTTATGACATCCAAGTTTATAACATAATATGTTATGTTAATAACATAAAAATAACTGATTATATATTTTGCCAAAATAACATATTTTCTTATGATGTTGTTATTCCCTTCTGCTCGGGCTATAACTCATAAGCCAGTCATTCAAAGAGAATGGCACGCTTCCAGTCTTCCTGGCCCTAACGGCCCTGAGATAATTTCAAAATTAATTTTGTTTATGAGTTATGGTGGATCATGGTTATTCGCTTTTTTATTACCAAAATAGGACCAACAGAAATTCTTCGTTTTTATTGTCACTGAAATGGATCGAACTAAATAGAAATAAAAATTACAAGTAATTCTTAGTTCTGTGTCAAAAGCTCAGCTTAACCGATTCATATACACCGAAGATATGGCTCATGGACTCCAAACATGGATTTTTGTATAGAAATCAGCAAATGTTAACTTTTCATTTCTTTTGCGCATGGTGTAGTTGTGACTGCAAAACTTGATTGTTGTGCTACTGATGATCAAATAATGGTGCACTCTCAATAATACAATAATAACAGAACTTGTTCTACAACAAAACATCGTATTAAAATGTTATTTAAAGAAAATGTACCAATGGCTGGATCATAACAAAATAAGATTGCCCAACAAAAGCTGTTATGGAAAAGTTATGCCTCAATATTGTAATAATAACTAACCAAGATATAAAAGCAGGTTTTGTGATTACGTTGTTATTATTTTGATATTCTCCTCTGCTTGGGTTATAATATTATAAGAGCCGAACAACCAGAATTTCGATGCGTTCTAAGAATATTACCCAAATACATTTTTCATCTTCTCATTTATCAATAAAGCATGTTTGAATGGTATATTTTAGTAAAATATATAAAATAAATAAACTAAATACGGTACACCGGGCAAGCTGAAACGCGAAGTTTTGAAATAGATTTCAACAGAATTTGTTTTTTTTTCACCAGATTGATAGAATCAAAAACTTTGTGTTATGCCATTCAAGCTATTCAGCATCATTGGACTACATCATGTTAAGCCGCTGTTTCATCTTGCCCCACCCGTTTCAACTTTCCCTGGTGTACCTTAAACAAAATTCCTTGGCCTGGCCTGGGGACCTATTAAACAGCTGCACAACCCACTCTTGCTGAAAAGCAAGCCGAGTTACCTCCATTCTATTACACCACGCATATAGTTGAAATAGTAACATGTTTTTGTAATAAAAATATTGTAATAATGCAATACTAGCGTTTCATTTTTTTTTTTCATAAAAAAAAAACAAGTATAAATTACTTGGGCTGTTTCTTACAAGAAGGCAGAACTTCAATTTTATTTAAATGATCTGGTCTTTTAGTTTTCAAATTTCCTATACTCAATATATTTAAATAGTGACTGTAAACTATCTTCATATTTGATATGGTAACACTGCAACATTGTGGAATTCCAAGTGAAGAAAACCATAACACTGCTACTATCTCACTTCCCTGAAAGAACCTCAAAAGAAAGAGTGCTGCGGATTCAAAGCGAGCAGCTCCAATAAACACACATTCCTGCGAAGAGAAGAGCTATAAAGCGGATTAAACGCACATTATACATTTTATTGTAATAAATTCACACTAATTGAACATAGATGTATACCACTGACAAGAGGTCGAATCCTACATAGCGTTACAAAGGAACGCAAACCGCGTAGACTTGTACCGTGAAAAAAGTACACCACTCATGCGTTCGTCCAGCAGTCGGTGTTGTGATGTCTGACCGGTCTCGTCAGGCTAGACATCAAAACCGGCCACACAGCCTAGTATTTACTACAACAGAAATAACCACAACGTGCGGTGAGTTTTAATCGATTTTTTCACTTTTGTTCGCCGCAGCAGAACATGGCTGTGGGGGTGTGGATCATTCATCCAGCGGAACCGTTTTTAGACAACGAACAGCTTCGTAAACAATTTCCTATTCCTATCGAGAATGACATACAAACGGCAGTTCACTCGTTTGTTGGAAAAAGTAACGTGCCAATAAAAGTCGCTAATCCCTATTTATGCCGCTGCAACCGTGCAAAAGAGCCGCCAATAACAACTTGAAGAATACGATTGTTATTTGTTCCATAAAAAGTTTGTTGACCAGCTAGAAAGTTGAAATTATTCTGTATTAAATAAGCTATTTGTAATTGTCATTAATTTTTATTGCTGCAACCATAAATTTTGAAAATGCAATCATCATTTTTATACGTAACGGACACCATGCAGCGAAAATAAAATGTTTATAATTACCGTTTTGGATACAGTTTTGCTTCAAGCTTATTATAAAATAGTAGTGACCCAACAAATATTGTCAATGTTCTTCTTCTTCTTCTTCTTCTTCTTCTTCTTCTTCTTCTTCTTCTTCTTCTTCTTCTTCTTCTTCTTCTTCTTCTTCTTCTTACGTATGGCTCTACGTTCCCACTGGAACTTAGTGTTCTTTGAGCACTTCGACAGTTATTAATGGATCACTAAAATAACTAAAACGACCGCTATGAAATGAACAGATAGCGCCACCGTAGCCTTGTGTGTTTGACGTAACTCGACTGCTGTCACTGTGTTACCGTCCATATACGGTGGCGCTTTTGTTTTGATGCGGTGAGTAGCGGAAAAGTCGGCTTCAATGATCCATTGGAGGGCTTTCTTTGCCAGCCATCGCATAAATTAGTATATTGTGCGGCAAGCACAATGATACACTATGCCCAGGGAGCCGAGAAAATTTTCCCGACCGGAATGGGAATCGAACCCGCCGTCTCCGATCCATAGACACTAGGCTAACTGGAGACTCAATGTTACAAGCCTCGAATGGGATACGTGTACCAGTATTAACCTATATCTGCCCAGCGTCCTAATTATAGAATAGTCCTTTTGATGAGAATATCTCCAGACCTGTGAACAGAAACATTTGGTATTTTGTTTACGCAAAATTCAGCATACTTGTAGTTCCGTATCAAAAATTGAGCTCAATCCATCGAAGGAAGCCATAGTTACATCATCTCGAAGTTGGTCCTTTTGTATGAAAATCGGCGTTTGTCCGATCAATTATGCACCACAGTGTATATAAAAGTCAATGTATTATGTTTATATGTTTGTATGTTTGTATGTTTGTATGTTTGTATGTTTGTATGTTTGTATGTTTGTATGTTTGTATGTTTGTATGTTTGTATGTTTGTATGTTTGTATGTTTGTATGTTTGTATGTTTGTATGTTTGTATGTTTGTATGTTTGTATGTTTGTTTGTTTGTATGTTTGTATGTTTGTATGTTTGTATGTTTGTATGTTTGTATGTTTGTATGTTTGTATGTTTGTATGTTTGTATGTTTGTATGTTTGTATGTTTGTATGTTTGTATGTTTGTATGTTTGTATGTTTGTATGTTTGTATGTTTGTATGTTTGTATGTTTGTATGTTTGTATGTTTGTATGTTTGTATGTTTGTATGTTTGTATGTTTGTATGTTTGTATGTTTGTATGTTTGTATGTTTGTATGTTTGTATGTTTGTATGTTTGTATGTTTGTATGTTTGTATGTTTGTATGTTTGTATGTTTGTATGTTTGTATGTTTGTATGTTTGTATGTTTGTATGTTTGTATGTTTGTATGTTTGTATGTTTGTATGTTTGTATGTTTGTATGTTTGTATGTTTGTATGTTTGTATGTTTGTATGTTTGTATGTTTGTATGTTTGTATGTTTGTATGTTTGTATGTTTGTATGTTTGTATGTTTGTATGTTTGTATGTTTGTATGTTTGTATGTTTGTATGTTTGTATGTTTGTATGTTTGTATGTTTGTATGTTTGTATGTTTGTATGTTTGTATGTTTGTATGTTTGTATGTTTGTATGTTTGTATGTTTGTATGTTTGTATGTTTGTATGTTTGTATGTTTGTATGTTTGTATGTTTGTATGTTTGTATGTTTGTATGTTTGTATGTTTGTATGTTTGTATGTTTGTATGTTTGTATGTTTGTATGTTTGTATGTTTGTATGTTTGTATGTTTGTATGTTTGTATGTTTGTATGTTTGTATGTTTGTATGTTTGTATGTTTGTATGTTTGTATGTTTGTATGTTTGTATGTTTGTATGTTTGTATGTTTGTATGTTTGTATGTTTGTATGTTTGTATGTTTGTATGTTTGTATGTTTGTATGTTTGTATGTTTGTATGTTTGTATGTTTGTATGTTTGTATGTTTGTATGTTTGTATGTTTGTATGTTTGTATGTTTGTATGTTTGTATGTTTGTATGTTTGTATGTTTGTATGTTTGTATGTTTGTATGTTTGTATGTTTGTATGTTTGTATGTTTGTATGTTTGTATGTTTGTATGTTTGTATGTTTGTATGTTTGTATGTTTGTATGTTTGTATGTTTGTATGTTTGTATGTTTGTATGTTTGTATGTTTGTATGTTTGTATGTTTGTATGTTTGTATGTTTGTATGTTTGTATGTTTGTATGTTTGTATGTTTGTATGTTTGTATGTTTGTATGTTTGTATGTTTGTATGTTTGTATGTTTGTATGTTTGTATGTTTGTATGTTTGTATGTTTGTATGTTTGTATGTAAGTATATTCCGGCAAAACTCTGTAATGCCTCTAATTTGGCATACACATTCCTTAGGTTGTGAAGGTAGTTATAGGTGCACTAAAATTCAAGATGGCAGATTGGGTTCCAAAATGACGACTTCAGAATATATGCTTTTAACCGACAATGCTGCTTCGGATACAATATAGGTGCCTATCAAACGAGCTTGATGAGTAGAAGTCGAAAATCAATATTTGACGCTATTTTGAAATACAAGATGGCGGACTTTAATCTAAGATGGCGGTCACAGAATGGTGGTTTGATTAATGATGTCATGCAAAATGGGTTTATACCAATCGGGTTTGAGCAGTCGAACTCAAAAATTAATTTCCGAAGCTCAAATTAATGGATCTCTTCGCTCCACGCCTTCTTGTGCGAACCGGATCAGTCGTGCACAAACTTTGCAGGGTTGAAGTCCAACATTCTTGCACTACACTCTGCCTACCGTATCCTTCCGGCTTTGGCCAACTTCTGGTTACTGGGTTTGCCGTAAAGTGCAGCGAGCTCGTGGAACACGCATTGCTCGAAAACTTCGAGTGCTTGCAGGTCCTCGTCGAGGATGGTTAATGTCTCGTGTCCGCAGAAGACCACCGATTTTATTAGCGTTTTGTACTTGGTGCATTTGGTGATTGGGTGAATCTTTTTAGATCGCAGCTTCTTCTGGAACCCGTAGTAAGCCCGACTTTTACTGATGATGGACCTTCGTATTTCACAGCTAGCATAGTTAGTAAGGAGGTAGACAAATTCCTCTACCACCTCGAAGGTATCCCGTTTATCGTGATAGGAGAAACCGGTCGAGTTCGGTTCTGCATGTACTTTGTTTAGACGCATTCACAAACATCCATTCGGATTCCAGGCAAGTTCTACAATTCTGTCACCATTCCAAATGTTCTGGCGATAAAAGCCGGTTGTTGAGTCCGGCTTTTCGCATTACACCTGCCAGAGCGATGTTGAAGAGTAGGCATGTGAGTCCTTCACCTTGTCGTAGTCCCCGGTGAGATTCGAATGATCTGGATTGTTCACCCGAAATCCTTACGCAGTTTTGCACACCATCCATCGTTGCTATAATCAGTCTAGTCAAAGATACCTTGGGCGTTAACGAGCCAGTTTTCTGATGTCAATCAACTGCATCATAGTGCTTGCCAATATACTAACCAATCAATAACTGTGGAAGTGCTTAATACTTAAAGCTTGAGCTTGAGCTTGATTGACCGCCCGTGGATACTACTCCAGTATCGCCAGACCAGCTACACTCACACAAGGACCAATGAGAATAACTGCCGGGGACTAGCAGGCATCTTCAGTGTGTGAGCGTTGGTGATCTTCTATTTTTAGGCGACAATGGCGCCTGCCACGTCAGGTTGCAGGTCAATGTGGGAAAGGGGTAAGGAAGTGATGATTGCAATCGTTTGTATCCACATCTGGCCGAAAATACCTCTGCGCCAGCACAAATTCATGCGGATGTTGGAGTGTTGGTGGGAATTGGTTGGCAGAAGGCAGAAGGTTCACACATTGGTGTGTGGACACCAGGGTAAGGTGATAGAATTGTGTGTTTTTATTATTTTTGAAGATGGGCGGCACAGTTCGCTTGATTGCATAACTTGTAGGCGTTTTTTCTAATAGGATTGTGACCACTGTGCTGTGAAAGTTTGGAAGGAAGGGAAACGGGCTTTTTCAACCCGTTTCTGTTCTAGCGACGGCTATGAACATGTTTATATACATGAGTTGTATATGTAGATAGCAGAGAGAAAGTATATAGAAAGATACAAAGTAGGAGGAAAGAGACGGACCAGGGATTGAACCCAGGATCTTCTGGATATAAATCAGAAGCGGTAGCCACTAGACCACCAAGCCCGCCTCAATAACTGTGGAAGTGCTTAATACTTAAAGAACACTAAGTGTGAAATATAATTCTTCACAAGCATTAGCTAGTTAACGAATAAACAGAATTTAAAAAAAATAAGTGTAAAAGGCAGACCAAGTTGCACTAAAAACGAGAGTTACAAAGAAGAAGAAAAAAGAACATATATAAACTATCAGTGCATCCAAACAGCTAGGGGAGCTTTTCCATCAGCAGGTTGCTCCCAATTTCATCCTACTCAAAACACAGAATTGAAGCGCTGTTAGCTTATATTATTATGTTTTGTTGGACGTGAGCACATATGATAGCAAAAAGAACTCAATCGATCGGCGCCATAATCGCTTTGTTTTCGAATAGGATGAAATTGGGAGCGCAAGATTACTAATGGCTCTCTGGCCATGAGTTTTGTATTTCTCAATGCAATGACCACCACTCAAAGTTCTTTTCGAAGTTACATAAAATCCGACTTTTACGAATCAAATAAGCAAGAAACCGATTGAGCACAAATGTGCACCTCAATGACTGCTCGCATCGCATGATATATTCATGTCAATTAAGTTGATCGAACGCTAATCACTCTTAATCACTTGAACATAAAGTGGGTCGTAAAGGCGCCCAAATAAAATCCAATCAACGAAGTCTTTAATTTTCGAACGGTGAAAACGCAAAGATTGAGCTAAGCCGAATTAGCATAGGTTGATCAGTAGCTACGATAGCAGGGTTCCATCCATTCATGATTTTGGATCGTATAAGTTCATTCATGGAATAGGAATGGAACATGCAACATGAATCAATGAATAATAGTTATTTATGTGACGAGTTGCAAAAAGTTGATTTTTTCAGCACGAGGCGTACATTTATCCAACGAGGCTTGCCGAGTTGGATAAATACGAAGAGTGCTGAAAAAATCGAGTTTTGCAACGAGTTCCATACAAAATTTTATGCAATGATTTTTTCATTATACAACTCATTTGAGTTGCATAATATTCATAATGCGACCCAAATGAGTTGCATTATGAACATTATGCAACTATTTTTCATTATGCAACTCATTTCAGTTGCATAATGAACCAGTTCGGAAAAATTCGCCATTATGGTACCAAAATGAGTTATATAAAATAGAAATTATGACACTGAATTGCATAAAAACTATTTTTGTTGAAAAGTTGCATAATACGACAAAACTGCATTTTGTTAACAAAACCCTCTTATTCTACTGAGGAGTAGATTTGTGTGCATCTGCGTTGTAATAGAAATCGTTCTATCTTAATCTTTTTTCTTTATGACAGCATCAGAATATAAAAAGCAGCATGGTGTAGCTCAGCTAGGGCTTTTACTTAAATGACTACCTGCAGTTGCGAATCTAGTTTTTCAAGGTCAGTTACGTTTACACAAGGAACCATTGAGATCACTGCTAGGCATAGATTTTAAAACAGATCTGTCCAATTTATTTGTTTCGTTAATGAAACAAATTAGAATTAGAACGGTGGAAGCCGTACAGTGTAGGGAAACAAAATTCAATATGCCAAGATGGGGCAAGATGGCCCAACTCATAAAATCATCCCTGAATGTGATTTCATCATTACTATAGGTGAATGGTGTCGAGATATGCTTGCATAAAACACTCTTCTAGAAACTAGGCCACCAAACCCACAGAAAATCTTTTGATTTCTCTATGAAAATGGGCAACTTCCGGTTTTCGTGCTTGCATTTAAGGCTGATTCGTCTCCGCCTATGAGATTGTTTCAGATACAGTATTCGGATACGGTAAAAGGTAAAAGTATCAAGAACAACGTAGAACGTTGTTGAACGGTTTTTCATTTACGGACACCAAGAAAAAACAGTGTGGCTTGTTTCTTAGGGAGATCTCGAACTCTGATTTATTTGGGAGACCCGGGAGATAGATATTGATCTCGCAGCACCAAATCGGAGTTCGCCAGTTGGACTAGCGAAGCGAAGTTTTCAGCGAACTTTCTGTTATTCCTCATCCGACCCGACATGCATCCCTGATGTTTTCGTTTTCAGTCCGACACCGTGTCGACAATCACGACTTTATCCCACCTGGACGTCTGTCAGTGCGAGCGCGCCAAATTTTGCGTGAGTGAGCATGTGGTATTGGTGGTTAAGGTGAAACGGTACGCTAGCCGCTATTTATAGGAAAAATTGTTTTGGTAATGTCAATCGGCTTTTTTTGCGAAAACGCAAACTGAAAAGTATTCATTTACTAAAAACAGTATGCACACGGGTACAATACGTTAGCAAGTTCGGAATTTTGTGTGAAATTGGTTTTTGTTTTCACAACGTAAAAATGTTTCTGAGTACCTTGGTGAGTTCGTCTCATCTCACCTTAAGTTCGCTAGTAATGCAGTGAAGTTTGAGCGATGCTGATTCTTCGGTTTTCTTCCAAATCCACAATAGATAGTTAGATAGATGGCCTAGATCAACCGCAACTGGCTTCCCAGTGATCACGGATGTTCACGATATGCAGTGAATGATGCTAAGTTTGAAATTGTATATGGCCATAGTCTCCAGTTGACATACTTATTGTCCGGAGGTTGAGTTACAAGAAATGCACTCTTGAAGCTGTCGAAATTAAATCATTCAAAAGCTAGTTTGAAAAGGTAAAAACAACGATATTTACCTACCACTCTCGAAAACTCCTTCTGACAGGTGGGCTGGAAGCTGGTCTCATTGAGATGGCTCATTGAGACTCGCAGTGCTAATGTGATGTGCACAAAAACTGCGAGTCTCAAGCTCAAGAATTTTTCATGTGCTCACAGCCAACTTTTCTCAATCTCGTAATGAGATTTGTGCGTACAGATACTCTGTTTTTAAATAAACCTTTCAATGGGTGTACCATGGGTTTCATCAGAGTGTTAGGTCTGTTTGTATGTGAAAATAGGTTCAAATGGGGTCACTTTCTGGGGACCATGATAAAATACATTCCCAGAAAATAACGGAATCAAAAAATATTCACAGTTTCTTTAAAATAAATCGATAGATCTTCAACAAATAATGCGATTTCAATATGATTCTGAATTCAACAAAGCTTCCAAATCAAAGTGTCAATCACCGAGCAGCATCCAGTCGGAAATCTCTCCAGAACCAGCGCCATATGGCAGGTTGTGTGGCCCAGCATGAGGTCAATTGAATTCTGTCGTGCACATAATTTGAGAAGGATGGGCCTTTGCCACTCGCCAGCCGCATCGATCCAACGCCGATATTAAATGATGATCGGGAAAGGTGTCTGCAGTGCAATCCGGACAGATTTGATGAAGACGATTATGTTTCCGAATCGATTGGATGGCGGTGGTTGTCGTCATCGTCATCATCGTTCGATTTAATGAGCATTTTGGACAGTATCATGCCATGCCGTGGTTCTGCCGATGAACGGACAGACGCCGTTTCGATGAGAACTTAGAGAGAGGTATTGTTCAAAGTTGCATCGGCGACCCATCTCTACCATTGAATGCATCAGTCAGTGCCCGGTGTTCACAGTCTTGTTTCGAATCATCGCACCCAGCACGAAGAGTTTTATTTGATTTCTTTTTCCACATCTCGACGACTGCTAATTGTGATGTTTATTTAACCTCACTTTCATGTGTGTGAAAAATTGATGACTCTGTTTGGATTTGTTTCGCCTACCAGTCGGTTCCATAACATGGATATGGATGGTAAATCCACGTATATCGTCCGGCACCAGCAAAGCATGGCACGGGAATTTATGAATGAAATTCCGTACTCTTGATTAATGATGAGTTATGGCAAGATGAAACGCGTCTCTAGACATGCATGAGGTTGAATAAACGATGGATAGACACTTAGTCGCGTGTGGTACTTTCAGCCGGTACAGTTGAAATATGCAAACAAGCTGCAAATGTTCAGTATAATATGAAGTCGTTTTTCACTTAGAATTCTACCACACATTCGACGTACATATACAAAAAACACCTGTGCAGTGTCTAATCTAATCTTGAATCAAAATTATCCAATTTGTACTGCATCACTGAAATCTGGTTTTACAACCTAATGCTTAAGCAACCATCATCATTTTTCAGATTTTTTCGTCCTCTAAAAACAATTTAAACATCGCCGTCCAGATTCTTTTTAATTTACATTTTGCGAGTTTTGGTTTTTGATTTTTCTGAAGGGGGCATCCATTAAGTACGTCACGGTCCTAGTGAAAGTGTGACAAGCAATGTATCAAGTATAGGAAAAACCCGTACGAAGGGGGGAGGGGGGTTGAAAATTCTCAATTTTAGCGAGACGTACTTAATGGATGCTCCCGAACATTCCTACAATTTTATATTTTTTAAAACAAAAACATTTTGAGTTTTTATGATTATTGTTGAAATTTTTTATTTGTTTTTCATGAAAAATATGAGAATGTATTCGAATCCACTAATCTTTATTACTATTTATGATAGAATGAATGAATGAATGAATTTAAACATCGCATTTTAAATCATAAATATGCAACTGTCATGGTAATCCCTTTTTTGCGCACTGTGCCGCACATTTAATTCAAAATTGCAAGAAAACGAAAAGAGCTAGAAGTTTGGTGTCAAAGAATGAATTGTAGAGTGTAACAGGGGCCACAACTTTGCCAAAGAAAGAATTTCAATTTATTACGCATGTTTAATTATTATTATTACTTTATTATAGAGATTTTCAGCCCTAGGCTGGTTCATCTCTTTACGCATGTTTAAAAGATAATTGACAAAAACAAATTAAACACACTATTTTTAGCCATTTTGCTCTAGAAAACTTAGTTATTCAACTAAACCAATCGATTCAAAGATGCCATTTGATAGAAAATTCAATAATCTTTCGAATAAGGGTCAAAAAACTGCGATAAGTTTGACCATTTTCAAGGTATAGCAAGTTAAGGCAATAAGAGTCAAAAACATGGGGAGTTCAATAACTACGTAACGGTTTAGATTTGACCATATGTGTAGAACAATTTTTTTCACCATTTCTGGAGCTCGATTTGAATAGGTCGTATGTGCTTTCGTCGATATAAAATTCGATCGGTTTATTTTAGCAATAGTAGCAATATGGATGATATTTCGATGGATTTTAATGATAAAACCGAAAGCCGGTTTTGTAAGGAATCGTTTGTATGTATTAATTTTGTTAAATTTCAACAGTTTCCGCTATAAGAAGCGAATCCAAATGATCGAATTTTATATCGACGAAAGCACATACGACCTATTCAAATCGAGCTCCAGATTTATAGTCCTCTATCACCCTTTAAAAAGTTTGCACTCATGAACCTAACGCCCTGTATATTAAGGTGAGATATGACGAAGCCACTCCTCAAATTTTGAAGAACACAAATGTCGGTTTGTGCTGAAAAGTTTTTTTTTTACTCAATCGCTTATTAAAGGCTCATGCGCCATCGGGCATAACGGAGCCGAATTCAATTTGAAACATTTTTACAATTTCATGTTTGTGTCTTATTTACTAGGTTAGCTTTGGGGAACCGTAAAACTCGCGGTTTGGTCGAGGTTAGAGGGAACAATAGTTTTTAAGGAAGGGATGGGATAATGGGGCGTTTCGTTGATTCTCTGCAGCATGGCGTGACGTATTTGCTGCTGGTCAAGCGTAGAGTGGACAAACAACCTGTAACGATACAAACAAACGGTTTTCGAAGGGACACGAGGTGGACAAGTGGAACAACAAGACAAGGATATCAAACGAAGACTTCAGCTTGTTTCAAGAAGTTGTACACAAGCTACATGTACTCAAGATCAAGTTTACCCAACACATCTCTAATGTCTTCCTTTTCTGGTTTCCCTCGGGCCCTGAGGGATGCACATAAATCGGATCTGGCAATACCGTACTCGGGGCATTCCCACACAACATGGTTGATATCTTGATAGCCTGCACCACAGCTACAGCGATTGTTATCTGTGAGCCCTATTCGATAGAAGTGCGAGCCCAGAGAGTAGTGATTGGACATAAGTCAACACATTATCTTGATGAAATCTCGACCCACGTCCAACCCCTTGAACCACGCCGTCTTCGATACCTGTGGGAGAATTGAATGTAACCACCTGCCCAACTCTCCTGCATCCCATTTTTGTTGCCAACTGACCAAGGCATGCTGATGAGCAATCGAAAAAAATGCATTGAAGACGATATGACGATCATAAATATCGCCTTCCATAGCGCCCACCTTGGCGAGTGAGTCCGCTTTCTCATTGCCCGGGATCGAGCAATGCGAAGGGACCCAAACCAAGGTGATGTTATTTGCTTGATTCGATAGAGCACTCAAAAATGATCGTATTTCGCTTAGGAAATACGTGGAGTGTTTTACCAGCTGTGCTGAAAAGTTGATCGATTAGTCATCACTAGCGTATGACCAATCGATCAACTTTTAAGGACCGGCATTCGGTTCTTCAGATTTGTGCTATTGAAAATTCGGGGCTTTGTCATAACATCAAATTTTCAATGATTTAAAAAAATATGTACCTAAATACCCTAAGACACCAAAACCATTTTGAGATATACACAACAGTCCTAAATATTGGCCAAAAATATAAAAGATTTCGTTCGGAGAAAATACAAAAATGCTCAAACGCTCAAACCTTACTATGCCTTGAAGCGAGGTTGGATATTACAGGGATTAGGCAGTATATTACACCGAAAAGACAGTCCGAATACAGTGAATGCTTTTTCCCGATGCAAGAAATGAAAATCGCTTTACAATTGTTGATGATGAGGAATCCCGGTAACGCTATAACCTGATGGGTAAAAACTATACCTAACGGACAACTGTCCTCTATCGGATTAGAAATTGAATAGTACCTTGAATAGTAACATAATAATAGTGATATTATCAAATTATACGAAGTTCCATGGTCAGCTAAGACATACAAATGAAGCAGCCTGTTGAGGCTTGTGATGGACAAAATCATAAGTAGGAAAACCACATTGAGTTATCACAATTTCGTTTCTGCTACGAGATTCCTCAAAAGTGTTGACAAGACTCCCGCATGGGGGCATTTTTTTTATCTGTATTGACGAGATTTTTAGCCCTAGGCTAGTTTATCTCGGGACCCACGCTTCACTTCCCTTCCGAAGGAAAAACTCACATTGTTTTTGCAAGTTTGTCGGGAGTGGAATTTGATCCCAGGTCCTCGGCGTAATAGTCAAGTGTTCTAACCATCACACCAGGTCCGCTCCACAGCATGGGGGCATCCACAAACACTCAATTTTCTATTCGCTGCTTGACGTAATGCCGAGAGGTCGGTTTTTGAGCATTTGGCAAAACCAATTGGAAGTCATTGAAAGATAAACAGGAAAATCCGTGCGGCTTCCAACCCAATCGAAAGGTACGTGTTCAAAGGTATGGGCTGCAAAACGGTGAGTTGATAAGGAGAGCGTCCAATATAGCTCTGGTCCTCACAAGTTCCTACCTCATGCTTCCACGGGTCAAGCGATGACAAAGACCGCCAGCTAAGAGTTGTATGCTTAGCTGGTAGTGCAGCCTGGGCACTGTGGTCCTTCTGACTTCAGCTAGATTGAGGAGGTACGATCCGAGCGTCTGTTCACCAAGGAGGTGCAGCTCAAACAGCGTCTGTTCTGGTATCCAGCGGCTGAGTAAGAAAAGCTGCACCACGCCCAGCTAGATCCAAGGTGGTAGCCCCATCAGCGTGGTCGTCCCAGTGTTGGTTGGGACGTTAAACAGAACTGGCACGATGGCCCTCCGGCGAGACAGGAGTGTTGGCGTAGGCCCAATAAGCCACCCGTAAAAATCCCCATTGCGAATAACATAGGAGAAAATACGACTCCATACAATCGACAAAGACCCACGCGACGAAATAAGGACTACGATTGGAAACATGGAACATGGAATTGCAAGTCACTAGGTTTCGCAGGATGTGACAGGATAATCTACGACGAACTACATCCCCGCAACTTCGACATCGTGGCGTTGCAGGAGCTTTGTTGGACTGGACAGAAAGTGTGGAAAAGCGGGCATCGAGCGGCTACCTTCTACCAAAGCTGTGGCACCAATGAACTGGGAACAGGATTTACAGTGTTGGGCAAGGTGCGACAACGTGTGATTGGGTGGCAGCCGATCAACGCAAGGATGTGCATGTTAAGAGTTAAGGGCCGTTTCTTTAACTACAGCATCATCAACGTCCACTGCCCACACGAGGGGAGACCCGATAACGAGAAAGAAGCGTTCTACGCGCAGTTAGAGCAAACATACGATGGTTGCTCGCCGCGTGACGTGAAAATCGTTGTCGGCGACATGAACGCGCAGGTAGGAAGGGAGGAAATGTACAGACCGGTAATCGGGCGAAAAAGCCTGCACGCCGTATCGAATGATAAAGGCCAGCGATGCGTAAACTTTGCAGCCTCCAGTGGTATGGTAGTCCGAAGCACCTTCCCCCGCAAAGATATCCACAAAGCCACCTGGAGATCACCCGACTACCAAACAGAAAACCAAATTGACCACGTTCTAATCGAAGGTAAATTCTTCTCGGATATAACCAATGTCCGCACATACCGCAGTGCGAATATAGATTCGGATCACTGCTTAGTCGCTGTATGCATGCGCTCAAAACATTCGACAGTTATCACCACGCGTCGAAGTCGAACGCCGCAGCTCAACATCGAGCAACTGCGTAACGTAGAAGTGGCCCAAGACTACACGCAGCAGTTAGCAGTGGCCCTACCAACGGAAGAGCAGCTTGGCGCAGCTACACTTGAAGATGGCTGGAGGGACATCCGATCCGCCATAGGTAGTACCTCGGCTATAGCACTAGGCTTTGCGACTCCGAATCACAGAAACGACTGGTACGACGGCGAATGTGAACAGTTGAAAAACGAGAAGAATGCAGCATGGGCGAGAATGCTGCAACACCGTACGAGAGCGAATGAGGCACATTACAAACAGGCGCGGAACAGGCAGAACTCAGTCTTCCGGGTGAAGAAGCGCCAGCAGGAAGAACGAGATCGCGAAGCGATGGAAGAGCTGTACCGCGCTAAGGATACACGAAAGTTCTACGAGAAGCTGAACCGCTCGCGCAGAGGCTTTGTGCCACAAGCCGACATGTGCCGAGATAATCACGGAAATATTCTCATGAGCGAGCGTGAGGTGGTCGAGAGGTGGCGGCAGCATTACGATGAGCACCACAATGGTGACGTTGCACCGAAGGTGGCGTGGTAACAGATCTAGGAGTATGTTCACAGGACGAATGACTTCGGGCCCCTGTCCTTCAAGAGATTGAGGAGGAGGTTGGCCGGTAGAAAAACAACAAAGCCGCTGGAGCAAATCAACTACCAAGCGAGCTTCTAAAATACGGTGTAGAAGCACTGGTGAGAGCACTACACTGGGTCATTACCAAGATTTGGGAGGAGGAAGTATTACCGGAGCAATGGATGGAAAGTATCGGGTATCCCCTCTACAAAAAGGGCGACAAATTGGATTGCGGGAACTACCGCGCGATCACACTACTGAGCGCTGCCTACAAGATACTCTCTCAAATTTTATGCCGCCGACTATCACCGATTGCAAGAGAGTTCGTGGGGCAATATCAGGCTGGATTTATGGGTGAATGCGCTACAACGGACCATCCGCCAGGTGTTGCAGAAATGCCGCGAATACAACGTGCCCACACATCACTTGTTCATCGATTTCAAATCGGCGTATGATACAATCGATTAAGAACAGCTATGGCAGATTATGCACGAATACGGATTCCCGGATAAAATACGATTGATCAAGGCGACGATGGATCGAGTGATGTGCGTAGTTCGAGTATCAGGGACACTCTCGAGTCCCTTTGAATCTCGCAGAGGGTTACGGCAAGGTGATGGTCTTTCGTGCTTGCTGTTCAACATTGCGTTAGAGGGTGTGATAAGGAGAGCGGGGATTAGCACGAGTGGCACGATTTTCACGAAGTCCGTTCAGCTGCTTGGTTTCGCCGATAATATTGATATTATTGCTCGTAAATTTGAGACGATGGCGGAAACGTACATCCGACTAAAGAATCGGATAAGTCATTAATGTGTCGAAGACAAAGTACATGATGGTAAAGGGCTTCAGGAAGGAATCACCGCGCCCGCCACCCCGAATTTATATCGACGGTGATGAAATCGAGGCGGTTAAAGTTCGCCGTAACACGAAGTTAACTATCTACAAATCGCTGATCAGACCAGTCGTCCTCTATGGGCACGAAACATGGACCCTACGTGCAGAGGACCAACGCGCTCTTGGAGTTTTCGAATGGAAGGTGTTGCGTACCATCTACGGCGTAGTGAAGATGGAAGACGGGACTTGGAGAAGGCGAATGAACCACGAGCTGCATCAGCTGCTGAGAGAACCAACCATCGTCTATACCGCGAAAATCGTTAGGCTACGGTGGGCGGGTCACGTCATCAGGATGTCGGATAGCAACCCGATTAAAATGGTTCTCGAGAGTCATCCGACCGGTATAAGAAGACGTGAAGCGCAGCGAGCTAGGTGGGTCGACCAAGTGGAGGACGATCTGCGGACCCTACGCAGAGTGCAGAACTGGAGACAAACTGCCATGGACCGAGTGGAATGGAGACGGCTACTATGTACAGCAGAGGCCACCCCGGCCTTAGCCTGATTGGTAAGGTAGGTAAGTTAATAAGAAAAATAAAAACATATTCATATCGCAATTAGTTCGTCTGGAAACAATATCTTCAATAAGAACTAACAGTTTTTGGCCGTATTCGATACAAGTTTTCCCACCGTGTGATAAAAATACTGACAGCAAAATCAGCATGGAAAACACATGTTTTGGGCTGAACCTCTGTTGAAGTATAAGGAGTTCAGTTGATTACCACGTTCTGTGGCAATTCACCACTGCTGAACACAAGTTCAGGAGTGATCATTATTGAGTCATGGGAAGATTATGTTTTGCTTTGAATGCTGCATCTCACCATCTCTATGATGGCGCAGATAGGAAGGCATGCGGCTGGAAATCGACAGGTCTCGAGTTCTAATCCGGATTTAGGTAATTTTATATTGCTGTGTGCGTTCAAGATGCAAACGGTGCCCAAATGCGCTTCAAATGCGGTAACACAATGCTTCCAAGGGCAACTTAGCAACCATGGTCAATATCACCGCCACCCTGGGATCAAAAAGCTCCCGTTGACATCGGGTTACATGTTAGAAAATCTTACCGCATTTGGTGCTCCCGCATTTGATATTTGCATTGCGAATGCACACAGCAATATGTAATTCTTATTTCATAATAGGTGTTCTCAACATGAGAGCAAATAACTACTCTCGTGAGAGTTCAACATTTTTGCACTTTATTTATTTTCAGTCATTTTTGCCAATGCTTAATAACAACTTTCTTGTACATTTGTAAAACGCTTTGTACAACAAAAAATTAAGTTGGTGCACAACATGATGCTTTATAACTTCTCCAAATTTGTGTGAACAAAACCCGAACATAGGTTGTACGTGAAAATAATTCAAATGTTATTCAACATTATGCTGAATAATTCCGTCATAATGGTGCCTGTTAAATGAGTGATTGTTAGCTGGGTATGCTTTGACAGATACGCATATTTATTGCTGACTGCACCCCAAATTGGACAATAGTGTGCACACACCTTCAAAGTGTGATTGTAGCGCAGGACCACGTCGGATCGAGTTGGGGTCTTCGGTGCACTTATTCCTTGTAAATCAAGGATTAAGTGCACCGAAGACGTCGAGGCGGTCCGAGGCAATTGTGCACTTTTATCACACTTTTTAGGCGTACCAAAAATAGTGTGATAGTCCAATTTGGGGTGCAGTAAGCAATACTTAGACGTACACTGTGGTGCATAATAGATCGGACAAACGACGATTTTCATACAAAATGGCCAAGTTTGGGTTGCTGTAACTTTGGTTTGCGTTGATGGATTGATCTTAATTTTTGATACGGAACTACTATGATGCTGAATTTTACGTATACAAGGTAAAAAATGTTTTCGTTCACAGGTTTGGGCGTGGCAAGGCGTTCAAAATGTGCAAAAGTGATCGGACAGCGGTACGCGTGTAAATCAAAGGGGTAGCGTTGTCCGATCACTTTTGCACATTTTGAACGCCTTGCCACGCCCAAACCTGCGAAGGAAAACATTTTGTACCTTTTATACGTAAAATTCAGCATATAAGTAGTTCTGTGTCAAAAATTGAGCTCAATCCATCAACGCAAACCATAGTTTCAACATCTCAAACTTGGCCATTTTGTATGAAAATCGGCGTTTGTCCACAGTGTATATTTGAATAGAAATTCTACAGGGTGTTAGGTTCCTGAGTGCAAACTTTTTAAAGGGTGATAGAGGACCGTAAATGGTGAAAAAAATTGTTCTTCGCATATGGTGAAATCTCAACCGTTACGTAGTTATTGAACTCCCCATGTTTTTGACTCTTATTGCCTTAATTTGCTATAACTTTAAAATGGTCAAACTTATCGCAGTTTTTTTTACCCTTATTCGAAAGATTATTGAATTTTCTATCAAATGGCATCTTTGAACTGATTGGTTTAGTTAAATAACTAAGTTTTCTAGAGAAAATAGCCTAAAAGTTGTGTGTTTTCATTTGTTTTTGTCAATTACCTTTGAAAAATGCGTAATAATTTAAAATTCTTTCTTTGGCAAAGTTGTGACCCCTGTTTTACTCTACAATTCGTTCTTTGACATCAAACTTCTATCTCTTATCGTTTTCTTGCAATTTCGATTTAAACGTCGCATTTCAGATCATACAATTGTAATCGTCATGGTAAGCACTTTTTTGGGTCCTGTGCCGCACATTTAAATCAAAATTGCAAGAAAACGATAAGAGTTAGAAGTTTGGCGTCAAAGAACGAATTGAAGAGTGGAATAGGGGACACAATTTTGCCAAAGAGAGAATTTTAATTTATTACGCATGTTTCAAAGATAATTGGTATAAACAAATTAAAACACACTATTTTTAGCTATTTAGCTCTAGAAAACTTAGTTATTTAACTAAACCAATCGATTCTAAGATGCCATTTGATAGAAAATTCAATATTCTTTCGAATAAGAGTAAAAAACTGCGATAAGTTTGACCATTTTAAAGTTATAGCCAGTTAAGGCAATAAGAGTAAAAAACATGGGGATTTCAATAACTACGTAATGGTTGACATTTGACCATATGTGTAGAACAATTTTTTTCACCATTTATGGTCCTCTATCACCCTTTAAAAAGTTTGCACTCAGGAACCTAACACCCTGTATATCTGGCTATCCATCCAGGAACACTGTCTGGGGATTCCACTAGGAATTGGCATTGGGATATACCATCAATAATTTCTGCTGTAGATTTCGTCCCAGTGCCGTGCACAGCAAGCGTGCTTACCACTGATTATAGTAGGCATCAGTCATAGCAAGCCATATTCATAAAAATTGACCCTGAACTGTCAATTGTCAATTAGCATCCAACCGTTTCGCATCGAATTCCAGGATTCTTCCACTTGCGATCGATCCACCTGGTGAACGTCGTTTTGAACCATGCTGTGCGCGCCAAACATTGCGTCAACATCATGAAGCCGCTGCATCTAAATTCCAGCATGTTCTATTCGGCGGCACGTTACCTTTGTGGAAACCTTCCGCAGAATCACCCTGTACGAGACGACGACCGAGAGTCGCGAACCAGCGCACAAAGCGAAGAAAGCGAAGCGGAAAAAGAAACGTCAAAATCATCCGGTTGGACTGTGGAAGTTGAGCTGCTTTCGGGGAGTTGTTGATGTTTACAAACGCGTAAATTAAAAAGCATAAACATGGATTCCGCACCGCAAGAGCTCTCATTAGTGGAAATTCGAAATTTTATGCTGCGAAATAACTGCAAAGTGACAAATCACGCATTGGTGAAGCATTTTCGTGCATTTCTGACCAATAAAGAAACCCAAGGTAAGTGTGACTCATCCATCGTACGAAAAAAACTGTTTTGCTTCGCTGTCGGCCACTTGTTGCTTCGAGGTGATTGTTTTTGCTTGGATTAGCAAATTTGGATGAGTTTGTCACCTGATATTGAGTGGCCGACAGTCTTTCTACAATTAAAAACGTCATCCAAATGATGTGCTATTTTTTTCATTTCAGATGAAGCAAGGAAACTTTTTAAAAGTTACGTTAATACTCTGGCTTCGATCAAGAACGACGGGCCGGAAAAGTTCCTTATTTTGCGCAAAAAGTACATCGATGAGTGTCCAAGTGAAGATGCCGTGATTCTGAATGTTCCAATGAGCCCGGGCTCCCGATCGTTAACAGCGGTTCCATCAGATAGTGAGAATTCTCCCTTCAAAAACCCACCTCCGTATCGTCCTCCTCCGGAAGTGCTTGATCAGGTGAATCCGTACCAGTACCAGGGAAGTCCCCGTGGAAGTATTGCTCTATCGCGGAAGAATAGCTCAGACACCGGTCGAAGTGGTTCCGAGTACAGTTTTGGCAGTGAGTTTACCGGTAGTGAAAGAAAGATTGGTTCGTCCGTGGTTAGAAGTGATAGCGGTGAATCCCGCCTGCGTTCCGATCTGTCCAGAAAGCAAAGTTTAGAACTGTATCGTTTAGATAGCCAGGAAGAGCCTGCTCCGGCGATTCCACCGCGGAAGCGTACAAGCATTGACCAAACCGGTGGCCAATTGCGACAATTTTCGATCGAAGAAAAAGTGATTGAATCCGCGAAAAATGTTCCCCTGACCGCGAGTGACACTGTTGAGCGTGAGTCGAACAAGGAGAACTTAGAACAGCAAATAGGGGCCGAGGGGATAGTGGATGGTGATGACGGCAAAACTGCAAGCATTGCCAATACCGAACTGCAGCAGCAGCAAGAAGAAAACAAATTGAGTGTTAAGGAGAAGATGATGAAATTTAACCGCTTTGCCTCTGAGGAAGAAGCAAAAGTGCCTTCGCCACTAGGAAAGAAGAAGCCCGAGAAGGTAAGTGGAATAATTTATATCTGTGGGAACGTTCATCGATAATAGTGCACAGTACATCCTAAATTAGACTAACACACTATTTTTGGTACGCCTAAACAGTGTGATCAAAGTGCACTGAAGATCCTAACTCGATCAGACGTGATCCTGGGCTACAATCACACTTTTAAAGTTTGTGCACACTATTGCGTCAGTTCAATTTGGGGTGCATTCAGCAATATCTGTTTAAAAATATGTACATAGGGGAAATTACCTATTCTCGGCCGTTTTGTTCTCTTCGTCTTCGGGGTTTTTTGAAACCTATTGAACTCAGAGTTGGTCTCAAATCCTTCCCAACTGAGTTAAACTATATGGCCAAGTTTCAGGCAATTTGGTTGACAAAAACCCCCATGACGAAGAGAACAAACCTGCCGATAATACGCATTGTCACCCTATATAGATATCCATAATATAGGTTGATGAACACGAGATGCGTTGCGATCAATAAATAAATTCATCACGGCATTTATGAAGAATTTTCCACATGAAGTAGATCTGGTTCGTTGTCGACCGGCCGTCGATGAATCCGGCGTAGTAACATCCTACTAACTCATTCGTTTTAGGTGACAGACAAGGATAGAACTTTTTTATTCTTACCTGCTTAACATAATTTATAGCTTTACTGTCCGCTAGGGCATTACATGAGCGATTTCTATTGACTATTGACAGCTGCATTTACACTGTGTACAACGCCTAAATGTGTTCTAGTCTACTATATCAAACTGGTTGACTTTGTGTTTTCGGAGCTTTTCGGAGTGTTGTTTGGAACAATTCCTGGAGGACTCCTTATGGAATCCCTGAGTAAACTCCTGAAGAAACTGTTTGGAAAATGTTTGAAAGAATCCATGAAAGACTTTCTTAAGCAACACCCTCAAAACATCCCTGGAAAAACTCCGAGAGACAGTTCCTGAAAAAATCAGTGGATAACTTCTTGAAGGGTTTGTTGGAGAAAAACGAAAGATTCACAAGCCCAAATTCTGAAGGAAATCCTTTACACAAGGGGTAATCTTGAAGGAATTGAATCCTGAATAAATCCGTGGATTACCTCCGAATAGATTTCTTGGTGATAATTGTGACAGAATTCCTGGAGGACTTCTTGAAGAATTTCCTGCCTCCCGCATGAATTCCTCTAGAATTATCCTAAAGAGATTCAATGAAAATCGTTGGAGGAATTCCTCTAGAAATCCTTGAAGTATTTCAAAAACGTCTTTAGGCAATCCTGTAGAAATTTTGGGATGCATCCCTGGAAAAGATAATGGAAGGATTTCTGAAATTTCCGAATAAATTATTGAATAGATCCCTAGAAGAATTTCGGAAGGAATCACTAGAGGAACTACAAGAAAAAGGAAGGAATTCCTACAGATATGATTGGAGGATGCCCTACAGAAATCCCTAGAGAAATTTCCGAAGAAATTTCTTTAAGTATATCTGGAGGAATTCCAGGAGGAATCAATGAAGAAAATCCTTGATGAACTCCCGCAGCAATACTTGGAAGAATTCCTGGTGAAATCTATGGATGATTTCCTGGCAGAGACCCTGGAGGAATTCCCTTGAGAAATTTCTGGAGGAATCCCTAGAGCAATTCTGGGAGGAAACTCTGGAGAAATTTCTGATGAAATCTTTTGAGAAAGCCTGCAGGAACTTCCGGACAACTTCCTGGTGGCATCCCTGGAGCAATTCCTGAAGAAATTCATGGAGGAATCGCTGTAGAAATCTCAGGAGGAATTCATGGATGGGGGAATTCCTGGAGAAATTCGTGGAGGAATCCCTTGAAAAATTCCTGGATAAAATTCAGGAAGAATTCCTGAAGAAATCCCAGGAGGAATTTCTGAGGGAATTCCAGGAGCAGTTTCTGTGGAAATCTTAGGAGGAAGTACTGAAGAAATCTCAGAAGGAATTCTCGTAGAAACCGTGAGGTAATCCCTGCAGCAGTCCCTGAAGAAATCTCTGAACGAATGGTCGGAGAAACCCCAGTGTTCGGCAATGAACACAAGTAATTTAGGCGAAGCACTGGACTGTACTTGGCTATGGCACAGTAGTAGAGAAATGGGGGTTCGGATAGGAAGGGAAATTCACTGGTTCACTTTCACTGCTTTATTTCTCTCACTACTAACTATTTACACCTTGGATTGTTTCACTTCGCGATGTTCAAGCCTCGCGAACGCTTGTCACTATTTCACTTGTAATTTCAAACTGACTCGCTACACGGTAAAAAATCTGCACTGTGATATAAACTGATTGGCACTTAAATTCGCACTACTGTTCAATCAGTTTGTTATCAATTACATATCATTTGACAAAGAACAACCAATGCCTCTTCAATTTTAATGTAACTTCACATCAATTCGTTGTTGACAATGTTTTGATTCCAAAACTAAAATTAAAAAAAAAAAATGTGTACAGCCGCACCCAGATTCGATACCAGGGTCCAGGACCTTTAGAGTCACGATCAACTATTTTACCACTACACTGCTTCACATCTGTTAGAGAGGTGCGAATCGAAGCGAAGCACATTCTACCGCCTGTCATCTATGTTTACTTTCATGCCCAAAACAGTCATTACCTGAGACGAGACCAGACAACTGGCTTCTTATTGATCTTCTTTCCTTCCAAAATGTTTGTTGTTTATTTACGTTTCGCTCCGATCGTCGTTTGGGCTAGTGCTGCCAAACATTTTATGTTGCTTCAAGATTCAAGTTTTTTACGGATGAAACATGAATGAGAAATGCCCATAAATTTTGTCATGAGTTTGAAGGGACGGGCAAATGAAGGAAACTTCCATAATTGATTATCTATAGCGTGTATGTAAATCAAAACTAATGAAGGATTAGTTCTAAATGACATTTGTAAACATAATTCTTTGGAAAAAATACCTTAACGCTAAAGCTAGATTTTCTTCAAAATTGATCACGTATCACGATTTTCATACAAAATAGTCACCGTTGAGATGCTGTAACTCTGCTTCCTGGTGAAAGATTAGGCTTAAATTTTGACGAGAAGAAACGTCTTCGGTTTTGACAACACAACACAACAATCGAATTCAAAATAGGACCACTCCCAAATTCATCATCTAAAAGAAGCGAGGAGGCACCGATTCATTGCCTTCTTCTGGTGTTATTATAAGTGCTCAATTCTAACAAAAATACAAAAAAAAAATAGTGAACAAAACAAACCGCGCTACAATCTTTCATTTTGAATAGGATTGAATTTATAAAGCAACCCCCCGACCAGTTGAAACAATCTCCGTAATAACAGTTTTTGAAAGTTGATTTTTTTGTTAAATTTTCAATACATTTAATTAATTATTACGAATGAAAAAATTAATTCTCTTTTATTATTATACTACACTTTTACCATAATGAAAATGTATGCGGGCCGAATTTTCAATCGCTTTTGACAACACTGTCCACACGCGGTCGGGAACGGTCGGATGATTTTTGCTTTTTTTCTAATAGCATGAAATCAACCAATCAGCAGCTGGTCCGTTTTGGCCCCATATCGAGCTACACGAAAAGAAATCCAATGATTTTATTCATGTGTCCAGACTTATACTCCCTTCTGAGAGTTCATTTTGTTACCTATTAGGGTAGCATATATTCATAATATACCCCACACATATTTTCAAAAAGTTTTACCAGTGAAATTGATTTATGAAATCATATAGTTAAAATCTATAACCTTTCGCACATACTCCGCATATGGGAATGAATTTCAGCCACCAATGAACTTTGTTCGGACAGGGAAGGGAAACGATTTTGATAGCAGCTAACACGCAGCTTCAAAGCTGAAATATATTAAATTTAATCAGTTGCGTCCAATGATATGTATTATTACCTTACATTTTCGTTTTCTTCTTTGTTGAGTCTTGTCCGAACTGATTTCTTATGTGTTTGCACGTACTGTCCTAGATTTATTAAATTCATTTCAATTTAGCTCTCTTTTTTGTCAGACTACACTTACTTGCATGTAACTGGTATTTGCGTGGACTACTGATTAAGAGTAAACTAACTGCCGTACTACTTATAACCGTACTAATAGTTTTAGCTAGAATAGGTTTAGGAGTAAGTTTTAAATAGCACGTAAGAAAAATGCATGTTTTAGAAATTCACCTAGGTTTTACAATTCAGTTTGGTTTCTGACTCTCACGGCTGTTTACGAATAGTTATTATAATAAATTCATTCAGTAGTTACATCCATAAATTAACGAAATTCACTTAGTGTTAACTTCACATGCAAAGCAGGTCTATAGTTCTTGTCGATTTTTCTCGGTTTATGCTGCATATGACACTTCACCACGCTGTCTGCTGGCCTGACGTCTATGCTGATACGGCTGTCATCTGTGGTGGTACTGAACTCACTCAGCTGCCGAGCGAATATGCCCAGTGGTTTCGCAACATACCCCCGCCCGTGTAGTTCCGGACCGTCCAGATGTCCGAAGGTCCAGAAGCGCCAGCTTGACTGCGGGCCGACTTACTAAACCGTTCTTTGTTTGCACAACTGCACGCCGAACTTGTCCATCTGCTGCCGTAGTCACATCCACAATCCGACCTCGTAACCAACCGTTCCGCTTACCCTCATCTATGACAAGTACAAGATCCCCTGGTTCTAACGGCTTGACTGACTCGAACCACTTAGTACGTCTCGCGATGGTTGGCAAGTATTCACGAATCCATCGACGCCAAAACTGATCTACCAAGAACTGCGCCAAACGCCAACTGTCACGTAAACTGCTTCCGACAGTATTCAACGAACTGGCTGGTTGATTGACACCCTTGGTTCCGTAAAGAAGAAAGTGGTTCGGCGTTAAGGCCTCCTGTTCTGAAGACTCCAGTGGAATGTAGGTCAATGGCCTGGAGTTGACAACCGACTCTGCTTCTATGATGACTGTCTGTAGAACTTCGTCGCTTGGAGAATGTGGGTGATCTGCTATCGCTGTCATTGCTGTCTTTACTGAGCGCACCATGCGCTCCCACGATCCGCCCATATGCGGAGCCGAGGGCGGGTTGAAATCCCATCTGGTTGCTGAATTGGTGAAAGTCGTCGCACAGTCTTCGTGGATATCCTGGATCTGCTTCGACAAAAGGTTGCTGGCTCCCACAAAGTTTGTTCCGTTGTCGCTGTAGAAGACATCGGGAGAACCGCGCCGAGATACGAAACGCCTTATTGCCATTATGCACGATTGGGTAGACAGACTGTGCACCAACTCTACATGAACGGCACGAATCGCTAGACACGTGAACAGTGCCACCCATCTTTTCTCCAAACTGCGTCCGCGTTTGACCTGAATCGGCCCGAAATAGTCCACTCCGGTGTGCGTAAATGGACGAACGCATCCAGTAACTCGTGCCTCTGGTAGTGGTGCCATAGTAGGTGGTTGTGGGACAGCTTTCTTGACGCGACACAGCATACACTGCCTCGACACCTGACGGACTAAGTTTCGCAAACTTGGTATCCAAAACCGCTGACGTATCTCGTTGCAAACTGTCTCTCCATTTCCATGTAGAAATCGTCGATGATAATCGTCAACAACAAGGTACGTTACATGATGCTTCTTCTGTAGTGGAATCGGGTACTTCGCATCTGCAGAAATCGCTGGGGCTGCGCTGAGTCTACTGTTCATTCTGATGACACCGGTTTCGTCGATAAAGGGGGACAGTCGATACAGAGGGCTGGACTTTGGAATTGATACCGGGCAATCGAGTTCCGATAAGTTGCGTTGTAAAACAGCATACTCGTCTGGATACGTTTCAGTTTGTACCTGTCGCCACAGGAGATTTTCGGCATCATACAAATCCTTCTGTGTCAAACGGTTTGGTTTGGACGCCTTTTCCCCTTTGAATCGTCGTACTGCCTGCAGAACGGTAGCTGTAGTCCTCAGTAGTCGGTTCCAATTAGAGAATCTGGAGACGTCGATGAGCGGTTGCAGGATAGTGCTGTGAAACAGGAAAGTTGCGCGTAGCTCGATGTCTGTCTCCACTTTACGAGAAGGCTCTACTGGCCACTGCTCTGGTGGTCTGAATAGGAACTCTGGTGCTTTATACCATGGATTCTCCGGGTCAAAACTTGGTCCGTCCTTCCACTTAGTAGCCGCATCCGCCGCGTTCAGTCTGGAAGGCACGTAATGCCACTCATCAACGCTGGTTGTCGTGAGAATCTCTCCCACACGAAATGCCACAAACTGATGATAACGTCGGCTATCGGATCGTAACCAACACAGTACAGTAGATGAATCAGACCAAAGATAGCGCTTAGTGATCTGGATGTCCAGCGAAGTCAGGACCGAGTCTAGCAACCTTGTTCCTATCATCGCTGATTGGAGCTCAAGACGAGGCACAGAAAGTGGTTTTAAGGGAGCAACCTTCGTTTTGGCTGCAACAAGCGCACATCGGGTTTCTCCGTTATCGACAATACGAAGATAGAGGACTGCTGCACAAGCAACTTCACTCGCATCAACGAACAAATGAGCTTCCACATTTTCGATTGTGGAAGGATCGACACCTCTGAAGAAACAGCGCGGCACTGCTACTTCCTCCAGCCGCTGCATGTACTGACACCAACTAATCCACCTTTCCTGTAGCTCCTCTGGAATCGCTTCATCCCAATCCGTACCGGATCTCCAAATCTGCTGCATGAGAATTTTTCCGTGTACGACAAAGTGGGAAATCAATCCCAGCGGATCAAACAAGGACATTACAGTACGCAGAACTTGACGTTTGGTGGGCATCGTCGAACTAGTAACCAGCGTTCTGATCTCTTCGTTGATACTGCTCAAATCGAAGGTGAAAATGTCCTCGGCGGGTTTCCAGACTAGACCCAGTACACGTTCGGACTCTGAAGACTTATCCAGATTCATTGAAACTTCCTGTGGTGCACCGCGTTCGCCAATTCTCTCAAGAACTTCAGTTGAGTTGGAGCAGAAATTGCGAATTTCAAATCCTGCCTGGGAGTGGATGTATTTTACCTCGTTGATCAGTGTCACAGCTTCTTCTTCCGTATCCACACTGTCCAGAAAATCGTCCACGTAGTGGTTGTCTGTCACTGCTTTAGCAGCCCTGGGAGAAGTTTTGGCAAACTGTTTCGCATTTTCATTCTTCACAAACTGCGCCAAGCTGGGAGAACATGTAGCCCCGAAGGTGGCAACGTCCATCACATAGATCTGCGGTGGCGATTCTGGAAGTGGTCTGAACAGGAAACGTTGTGACTGTCTGTCCTCATCACGGATGCGGATCTGATGAAACATCTCCTTTATATCGCCAACAATGGCAATGTTCCTCTGTCTGAAGCGTAGTAGAACTGACATCAGTGCCACTAGAAGGTCTGGACCTTTAAGCAGCATGTCATTGAACGATACTCCTCCAGCTCTGGCTTTGGCATCCCATATCAGTCTCACCTTGGCCGGCTTTTTCGGATTCTGTACAACGCCCAGTGGTAGATACCAGACTCTAGATGGTTCCGTAGACTGCAGCTCCTCAGGTGTAATTCGATGAGCATATCCCTTGGTCTCATAGTCTGCAATCTGCTCTTTCACCTTCTCTTCAAGTATTGGATCCTTACTCAACCGTTTTTCCAAAGCGTTCAGCCGTCTCACTGCCATTGGGTAACTGTCCGGGAAACTGATGTGATCGAACCTCCATAATAGTCCCGTTTCGAAAGCACCGTTCACCCGTCGAGTTGTTGCTTCCATGATTTCCCGCGCTCGTGTGTCTTCTTTGGGTTCTGGTTTTACTGTAACACTTGATTCCTCAACTGCGAAAAATTGTTTCATCCACTGATGTAGTTCTCTATTTCCAAGTTCGCCGTCCAAATGGAGATTCAGCTGTTCTATGACTGCACTACTATCCGAGCTCTTCCCGAAGATACACCAACCGAGGCGTGTTTTTGTAGCAACTGGCTCGTTGTCTTTTCCCTCTCGTAGACGCAGCGAAGTTAGCAGTCGGACATGTTCGATTCCGATGATGATACCAGGGGCAGCATCCGCATAACTACGAACTGGCAAACCTTTTAGGTGATGGTAGGAACGCTGCAACTCATCGTAGCACATAGTCTGTCTCGGCAGCCGAAGAGCCTGTACTGTTCGGACGTTGTGGAGTTTAAACTTCTTGCCTTCACCGCTGATGACAATACTGATTCGTTGCGATTCCTTCTCCTCTCTCGATATATTTCCAGTCCAACTTAAACAGAAGCCGTCCGTAGGACCGTGAATACCCAGCGCCTTCGCGATGCCGGATTCAAGAAGCGTAGAGGAAGACCCGTCATCCAAGAAAGCGTAGGTTTTGACCTGCTGACCGTTACCGTGGATGGTTACCGGTATATACCGGAACAGCGAGTATGTCATCGAATTGTGTAGATTGTTGTGCACTACAGTTTTTGGATCCACGGTGGATTGTGAAGCTTCAGCCACTTCGGTGTTTCCCAGCGGACGACTTGCAAAGGAGTGCAGAAGTTTATGGTGAAATGTTTTGCACCCATCTACGCCGCATTCTTTCCTAGCACGACAGGGCCATCGACGATGAGGCACAAGACAACTGCGGCACAAGTTCTTCAGTTTCACAGCTTTCCATCTACCGTCAATGTCAAGTGCCTTAAACTGCATACAATCTGCTATCTCGTGACTTGGTTTGTCGCAATACAGACATGTCCTATTCGCTGATTCCTTCAGCTGTTTGCCTACGTTGACTGACGACGACTTTCTTTCCTGTTGGTCCTCTGTATGAACGTACAGCTTCGGTTTCTCCTTTCCAATTTTACTCGGTTTGGAACTAGTTGCGAGGCTATCGATGGGAAGCGTAACATCCGAGGCCATCACTACTATCTCGGACATGAATGCGCTAAATGCCGCCAGGTTGACATAAGCGCATCTACTTTTGTGGTACGACCACTGCATTTTAAGCTGAGGGGGCAATTTCTCAACTAACTCGTGGAGTAAAGAGGGATTCCACAAATGATCAGCTAAATTTGCGATTGTCATGTGATCCACAACATTCTGAACCGCTAGACCAAATGTGATCTGTGATTGCAAATTATCGGACTTTGGAGAAGGAACTGCGCGTAACTTCTGAAGAAGAGAGTGGATCAATACTTCTGGCCGCCCATATAACCTTCGCAATATGTCAATCACGAATGGCACCGACTGTGGCATCAACAACCGACTCTTTACTGCTTCTAGCGCGTTACCTTTCAAGCAACGTTGTAAACGCGCTAAGTTCTCCGAATCGCTAAACCCGCAGGCCTCCGTAGAGTTGCAGAATGAGCTATAGAATAATGGCCAATCCTGTGGGTCACCAGAGAAATTTGGGAGTTCTCGGGGCATCACTTGTCTCGCTGCCAGTTGTTCGTTGGATGGTCCCCGTCGTACTGTTGCTGCTCGTTGTTGAGGTTGGCCTACCGAAGGGGTACTGTAATCTGCAGAATTTGGCATCTCGACCTGAGTTGGTGCAACGCTGACTGGGGGTGGCACAGGGTGATTGAAACCTGCCGGAACTCGCCTGCTGTTGACGAACATCGATGCAGCTTGCGTTGGAACTGCCGATGTAGGCCCATACACACCATCGCCACCAGCGCCGATGCTGATAGGGTTACTGTTCATCCACGTTGAACTGCAAGCGGAAGTCAGCACAGCACTCACTATGGGAATCGACGAAACAGGATATTGCAAAGGATGCGGGTGTACTCCAGCGAAAGAGGATGCTGATGGCCCGGGTTGATTCTGACCCAACGGTAGCACTGGTACATAACCGTTACCAGAATCAAACGGGTTGCTTGCCGTAGAATTTCCCACCACAATTGTCCCAACCCCAACTGAAGTCGCAACTGTATTATTGCCACACCCTAACGTACCTCTACTGGTGATTGGAACATTATACGATGTAGAGACTGACTCGAAAGGTAGCACGTTAAACGACTGGTGGGGGTAACTGATCGACGGGGGAGCACTTTTATTTTTCAGTGGAGCAGACGTTGGTCGCGTTGAAATGAAGGAGCTTATTCCCACCGGGGAATCGTATTGGGTCAACGATGTACTTACCGGTGGCTCCAGAATTGCTATTTGCTTACGTGAAACAAATTTACCGGTATCCAGCAGTTCAGGAATAACACTTCCATCCGTGGGTCCGGTTCTTCCGAAATCATCCGTAGAATTCGGCGTGGAAGTCGACGTTGGAGTAGGGGCAATTATCACCGGAATATTTCCAGTATTTGCTGTCGCGAGCCCTGGTGTGGTCGTGGCTGGTGCTGTTACGGAGATAGATGCCGGAATCGTCGACTGCTGAGCTGCTTCCGGAACTACGGCCGATGGCGAAATGTTGCTGGATTGCGCTACTGTCACTTGTTGTGATGCGCCGACTTCCTGTCCACTAAGCCACGACTGTACCTTCTCACGACTAGCTCGACTGCTCAGTCCCGATCTCCTACTGACTCCATCCTCCGCACCATCTGCTTCCGCGAGAAGTAAAGCATACTTCTGCTTTAGAAAATTCTCCTCCTCTTCGGCGATTTTCTTTCTCGCAGCCACCTGAGCTGCCTCCTCTTCCAGAATCCTCATCCTGATTACCTTTTGCTCCTCCAGCATTCTCAGACTGAGTTCTATACGGGATGAACGACGACTTGCTGACGAACGACCAACTGACGAATGGCAAACGGAGCCTTCCACCTGCGGGCGACATCGATCGCACTTCCAGGTTCGATTCGGATCTGCGATTGAATCCGTTACTCCCGCACAGCCAAAGTGCATCCATGTCTCGCAAGTGTCACATCCGACGAGGTTATCCACTGTGTCCGGCCGGTCGCATTTGGCACAGTGTTTTCCATTTCTGCTATCCATGATCCGGCAGAAAATCTTTGAAGATTGTTCGGACAGGGAAGGGAAACGATTTTGATAGCAGCTAACACGCAGCTTCAAAGCTGAAATATATTAAATTTAATCAGTTGCGTCCAATGATATGTATTATTACCTTACATTTTCGTTTTCTTCTTTGTTGAGTCTTGTCCGAACTGATTTCTTATGTGTTTGCACGTACTGTCCTAGATTTATTAAATTCATTTCAATTTAGCTCTCTTTTTTGTCAGACTACACTTACTTGCATGTAACTGGTATTTGCGTGGACTACTGATTAAGAGTAAACTAACTGCCGTACTACTTATAACCGTACTAATAGTTTTAGCTAGAATAGGTTTAGGAGTAAGTTTTAAATAGCACGTAAGAAAAATGCATGTTTTAGAAATTCACCTAGGTTTTACAATTCAGTTTGGTTTCTGACTCTCACGGCTGTTTACGAATAGTTATTATAATAAATTCATTCAGTAGTTACATCCATAAATTAACGAAATTCACTTAGTGTTAACTTCACATGCAAAGCAGGTCTATAGTTCTTGTCGATTTTTCTCGGTTTATGCTGCATATGACACTTCACCACGCTGTCTGCTGGCCTGACGTCTATGCTGATACGGCTGTCATCTGTGGTGGTACTGAACTCACTCAGCTGCCGAGCGAATATGCCCAGTGGTTTCGCAACAAACTTTGTTTTGATTCCAAAAGCAAAATGGCTAAGCACGTGAGCTTCTGCAAAACGAAAAGGTGAGAAAATACTTACAAATAACGTTTTAAGTCTCTTATTGAAATATGTTCTTATATATCCTTAGGTAGCGTCAGATCGTTGCGAACCGGAAAGTGTGATGCCAATCCCGTTGCTAACGAAGAATTTCATCTAGGAAACCCGCAGAGATGGCCGAGATTGGCCACGGAGAGTCCATCGAATCCAAGATCAAAGCTTTTTATAGCAATGGCAAACTATATTTAAAAGGTAATTTATTACTTTATACGACGTTGGTGTATTGGATTGCTTATGCTGCATGTTTCTATTAACATTCTTTCAGGCACTCCCGAAGAAACTCCAATAATTCCCCAATAAACTCAATGATAATTTTGTGGAGAAAATGCTATGCCGACTAGGACTAGGAGCAAGGACCGGAGGATTAGCGCAAATTTCTTTTCATGTTTATTTCTTGTTAAACTCAATAATGGTCTCGATAATGGTAGTATGCTAATAAATACATCTGTGATTAGTGATTTTAAACATTTTTTAATTTTAAGGGATTGATACGAGCTGAAAAAATCTAAATAATTCATACAACCGAAGCAAATACAAATCATTTAAAACGATTCATAATGCTTAAAAGTCTTTATAATGAAATCTATATCGCTCACACATATTTTTGAAATGTGAAAAGTTCATCCAGCAGTATGTGTGTCAAATATAAGTCGTATTACTAAAGACTAATTGCAAAAATCTATATACACTGACACATACAACCAATATGGATAATTTTATCAGTGTACCTATTGACTGGTCTCGTTTCAGCGTGGAATATTCTACGCGCGCGTAGAACCCACGCGACGCGTGTGGAACAAACCATCATCACGCTACCTGCAGGGTGACGACGACGAGAGTCGATGATGACGATGATGACGGTTGCGGCGGTGCGGTTCGCTGCTGCACTCACGGCAGGATCTCACGGCACTCACTCTCTCGCTGCTGCTCGTTGATGTTTCGTCGGCTGGAGTGAGTGCGCGTGCTTCGTCACGATGATCGATGATGGTTCCGATGCAATGGTTGGTGGTCGCGCAGCTTACCATGCTGCTGCCGTCATTTGGAGCGTATGTTCGCGAACACCCAGGATGAATCCCGAAAGCAATCTCAAAAGTTATAATTAAAGATCCCTCTTATCAATTGATGAAGGAAGTCTTGGATTAATTCTTAGAGGACTTCCTGAAACAATTCCAGGAGGTTTGATCCTGGAATAATCATAGAAGAAATTTACGAGTGAATGCCTGGAGGAATTCTTGGAAGATTTCATGGAAACCGCACGAGGAATCCCAGAAGCACTGCTTACTTACTTTCAGTCCTGAGCACCCACGGTGGTGCAGAGGGCTGAATTGAAAGATCCCCATCCAGAGCGATTGCCAGCCATCGCCTGGACCTGTGGCCAGGTCAAATTTCTGTCGCCTTCCCGTATTTCCTTATTTCACGATTTATTTGGCCAAACTGTTATTGTTCACTGTGTTGCACAATTCTGGCGGCACGGTCACTCCTTCAGACGCTGTAGTGATCGGCAAGATGGTCCTCATTTCCTCTGGGTCTGCCTCTGCTACGAGTGTGGAGCCCCTGCGTAGAGTGTGGAGTACAACTTTTATTATTATTATTATTATTATTATTATTAGCTTTATTAGGGAGATTTTCAGCCCGAGGCTGGTTCATCTTCAAGGAGTACAACAGCCAGATTTCTCGTTCGTGTTTAAATTCGGATTTTGGTGCGTCAACTAATCTGGTTGTTTTTCCCTGCATTTCTTAAACTCGCAAAAGCAGGCCTCGCCTTCTTGATCCGTGCACCTATTACGATCTTGATGCCATCATCGGCCGCCATTTGGCTACCAAGATATTGGCTGCTTTCAACATTCTTCACTTCTTGCTCAGCTACCGTGAAGCTGGAAGGGTTGACCGTGTTTACATCCAACGTTGGTGGTGAGACCTGCCGCCGAGGAACGATCGGCAATATCGTCGAGTTTATTCTGCAAATCAGAACATCGTTGAGCTAAGGGAGCAACGCCATCAGCCAGTTCGAAGTCATTTAGGTACACTTTGGTTATGGGCTGCTACAGCAACCCACGGTTTGGTTCACGATCAATCGCACCTACTAGGATCTCGTTGATTACGATGCGAAGCAGTAGCAGTGATAGTATACATCCTTGCCTCACTCCAGCAACGACCCGAATGGGAATCGAACTTAATGCCTCGTCTCTCTCTCTCTCTCTCTCTTGGCGTAACGTCCTCATTGGGACAAAGCCTGCTTCTCAGCTTAGTGTTCTATGAGCACTTCCACAGTTATTAACTGAGAGCTTCCTCTGCCAATGACCATTTTGCATGCGTATATCGTGTGGGAGGCACGAAGATACTCTATGCCCAAGGAAGTCAAGGAAATTTCCTTTACGAAAAGATCCTGGACCGACCGGGAATCGAACCCGTCACCCTCAGCATGGTCATGCTGAATACCCGTGCGTTTACCACCTCGGCTATATGGGCCCTCGTACTATACTTCAATGACGCCGATGGTTTTCCCAGAGACACCCTTGTCCCTGAGGGCTTTCCACATGTTTTCGTTATTGAGACGGTCGAAAGCTTTTTCGTAATTAATGGACACTATGAAAAGAGATTTTTGGAATTCATTGATTTGCTCTAAGATGATACGAAGCGTGGCAATATAGTCCACACAGGATCGTCCGACACAGAATCCGCTGCCGCTGGAGAATTGCATCCATATTCTCCTGTATCCGGTTAAGAATCACCTTGCGGAGGAATTTGAGAACGATGCACAGCAACATGATACCCAGCCAATTATCGTATATAGTCAGGTCACTCTTTTTGGGCACTTTCACTAAAACGCCTTGCATCCAATCGACTGGAAATTCCAGTTCCAGCGGTTTCCCATACGTTGCAGAATAATTGATGCAGCAGTTGGGTAGATACTACGGGCTTTAAGCAAATCGGCTGATACCCCTCTTCGATCCCATGCTACGGATGTCTGTGTCTATCTCCTGCAATGATGGAGCTTCAGTGTTAACACGAGTAAACACTTTAAACGAAACGTACAGAATTACAGAGGAGTTCCATCATTGTGCGCTGGGTCCAAGTTATTGGAGACTCTTGTGAGTCGTGTGCTGTTATCTGGAGTGAAGAACTATATCTCGACGGATCAACACGGATTCTTTCCTGGAAGGTCGATCAACACCAATCTCGTTGAATTTACATCACACGCTATAAAAGTAATGGAGGCAGGTGGTCAAGTGGATGTCATCTATACCGACCTGAAATCTGCTTTCGATCGGGTGAACCATAGTATTCTGCTAGCTAAAATGCAGTGTCTGGGTGCTACTGCTAGATTTACCTCATGGCTGCAATCATATTTGGACCATCGTGTTCTTTATGTCAAGATTGGAAGTGCAATCTCTGATTACTTCCATGCCTGTTCTGGAGTTCCTCAAGGAAGTAACCTGGGTCCATTGCTTTTCTCGATATTTTTCAACGATATCTGTCTAGTACTCCCTGATGGATGCAGACTACTTTACGCGGACGATCTTAAAATATATCTGCTGATTAAATCTAAGGATGATTGCGAGGAGCTACAGCGACTAGCAGATCTTTTCGAAGACTGGTGGTTAAGAAACATGCTAGCTATAAGCATCTCAAAATGTTCCATTATTTCGTTTACGCGAAGGAAAACTCCCATTATTTGGAACTACAAGATGTCCGGGATCCAACTGCAACGAGTCTCTGTAGTGAAAGACCTTGGAGTGCTACTTGACACTAAGCTATCGTATGTGGAGCATTACTCTTCTATCATCGCTAAAGCTTACAGGAACCTCGGCTTTATATTCAGGATAACAAACGAGTTTCGTGATCCGTACTGCTTGCGCGCTTTGTACATGTCATTGGTACGTTCTGTACTAGAATCGGCGTCTATTGTGTGGTGTCCTTGCACTGACATCTGGGGTAGACGGATTGAAGCTGTCCAGAAGCGTTTTATTAGATATGCCCTCAGACCTGGAACAATCCCGACAATTTGCCGCCCTACTAAGAACGCTGTCGCCTTTTGGACATGGAAACGCTTACAAACAGACGAATTATTGCTAAAGCAGCATTTGTTGGAAAGCTGCTATTGAACGTAACAGACTCTCCCACTCTACTGCGACAAATAAACATCAATATTCCTCCTCGGGTATTAAGAAACAACAACTTCCAGCGGCTGGAGTTTCATCGGACAGATTACGGCCAGAATGAACCAATTAGGGCAATGTGCATCGTTTTCAACAGTGTCGTTAGTGTATTTGACTTTTGTGTATCTGTAGATAGTTTCATAAGAAGACTTAGACGAATGTTTATTAGAAATTAAGGTTTTCCAAATGTTCATGTAGACCTTGAAGTCAGATGGACAAAAATAATAAATAATAATAATAATAATAAAAAGGTTTCCAAAGTGCTCGAACCAGCGTTTCAACTGGTCAGCCGGGTCGGTCAATAGCTGTCCAGATGTCTCTTTCACGGGCATCGTAGCATTCATCAATATCTCATTAAGGCTACGTGAGACATCGTAGAGGAGACGAATGTTGCCGGTTTTTGTGGCTTTCTCGCCTTCGTCGGCCAGGGAATCCGCACACAATCTTTTGTCCCGCCTACATGAGCGCATACTTGGGCCTTGAGTGCACAGAGTCAAATATTTGACAAGGAGATAACTTGAAAAATTAACATCAGTTTGACACTAATGAAAATTCGATCGAGTCAAACAAAATGTTTGAGCATTGGTTTCCTTTTGGACAAATATTTTTATTCCTGTGTACTAACAGCTTTCCTTCTCGAGAGCCGAATAGCGCTGACGGGCTACGGTTTTGGCTTCTTGTGTTTTCGCTCGCTCTATCGCGGCTTTGACGTTCCTTCGCTCCTCTATCTTCCTCCAGGTGTCATCTGTGAGTTTCAGAAAAATCCCAGGAGAGTTTTCTTTGCGAATTCCTGGAAGAATTTCTGTAGGTATCCCTAGAAAAAAAATCTGAGGGAATCCATCTGCAGTTATTTCCGGACGAATTGAATGAACTCCTTAAAGATTTTTTGTACATTTTTTAAGGAATTTCTGGATTTTGAAGAAAGAAATTTCTGCAGAAATATTTCGAATAATTCCAGATGGAATTATTGGAGCAATCTCTAGTGAAATTCTTGAAGGAATATGTATATGGAAAAATCCCAGCAGAAAAATCTAAAAAGATCTCTGGAGAAATTACTGAAGGAAGAAACAGTTGGTACGATTGTCCCCGTTTCTTCTTCTTATGCCATATCAAAAAATTGCGTCAATTATGTTATTCATAAGTGGATAATCTAATTGCCGCGAGTTTTTTAACTCGTCAAACCTATTAGTCTGCACAGTGGTTTTAATATTTGTATCACATCATTGCTGAAATGCTGCAAATGTTAATATTGACAAGAAAATACCAGAAAAAATCCGATATTTCCATATTGATTTTCAATACTGGCTGTGCAAGCACTAGAATAGAATAGATTTTTTTTACAATCACAAATAACGCACCATTAATGCTGTGAATGTGTGGATGGTATTCGAAATATCTATCTATACATGTAAAAATGTAGTGGCATACGCGGGACCGCGCATAACTTGCGAATGGATGGTCCGATTTGGGTCGTCTGAGTTTTGTTCTGTTAGTTTTCACCCAAGGAAGGTTTATGAGGCCTAAAACATGGAAAAATTGAGAGTTTTTGAAAATCGGGTTTTCATACATTTTGAACGGGGACTTGGGCGCTTGGCTAGGGACTTTAAACGTCGAACGTCGAACGTAGTAGGCAAGACAAAGTTTGCCGGGGACAGCTAGTTTGTTATATTTCCAATTATGTTTTGACCACAGTGGCCTAATTTCCCCAACAGGGGAAAAAAATGTTCTGGCTTGTTATATGACACAACATCGTTAGGCATTTTGTGCATCATTTAAGTATGATTCTTTACCTTTGAAATAGCTTTTTTTCGTAGTCGCGGATTTTTTCGAAATACGTTCTGGAAATTTTGTAACAGCCCTGTAATTCAGATCTTTGTTAACCCTCAATACATATGATAACACAATGTACATTTTATGTGTACGTATATAATATCAATTGACTTTTTAATCCAAAACCATTGAACACGATTCACGTGCCTTCGGGCGTTGCTTCATACAGCCTTTCCTTAACATCTTTATCTTGGTCATGGAAGAAAAAAAATGAGTGTTGGTATTCGCTCTTGAAGGATCAATCGTTCTTCGGTTGCGTTTACAACCGCTATTAGCTCATGTAAATACGAAATCATTTGTAATTGACATAATTGGAAGACGGGACATGCAATTACGACTGCAGTCCATCTGCGCTTCACCTCCACGATGGTAGTCAACGGAAACAAACTATGTACACGAGAAGCCGACAATCTTGTGGACCACAGGTGCTTACACATGCATGTTGCAGTAGCATCAATGTGTGTAATTTGGGAGCTGCTTCCTACTAGTCAACTGTGAGGAAGTGCCGTTTCTAAAGGCTTTCACATTGCTTGCGAACGCTGAAGCAGCTAAGATAGGAAAAAAGTTTTATTTGGTTTTTGTGGCCAACTTCCTAAAAGCATTCATTCAATTTTACGAATTTTATGAATGGAGGGCTCCCAAATGTAGTAGAGAGGCTATTCAATTAAAACTGTTTACATCCTACAGGAATAGTGGCCGCCAACCCAATATAAAATGCACCATAAACCGTGGCCCATTAGCGGCTATTTGCTTATGGAGTTCCCGGTTCGGCATTGGTTCTAATTAGAAGATCTGGAAGTAGTAAACGTTTGACGATTTTAGGTTGAATCCGCAATCTCGGTTAAAGCCGATGTAAAAGATTCGAAAGTATCGACGTACTGGTTTGTATATTATGTATTGCATTGAAAATTTATCTCACTGGCTTTGTACATCGTGGCAGCGGATAATAATTTTAACGACGCGTAGTGCGTCATCAGCATCATTGAAATCTCGCTCGAAATTTCAAAGTGATAAAACTCAGTTACCAAAGCGCAAATTCGGATGAAAATGTATCATCCCATATGCTCACTCGTGGTGAGTGTGATGATACTTTTTCTTCTGCGTAACTGCAAAATTTCCCGTTTTTTATCACTTCAAAAACGCGAGGCAAACAATCATTGAAAATTGAAAAGTCAATGATTCCTATGAAAATTCTGTGATGCACCAAGTCACCTTAAACAATAGGGGGATTCACATAACAATGTAATCCGCTGCGTAAATATTATCCTGCGTAAACATGGTGAACGCATATACCAAGGCAACCTTTGATTATCTCATTCGCGATTATAATAGTTATTTACGCAACGAGTACCATACAACATTTTTTGCAATGACCAAAATTATTCACAAGAATATGATCATCCCCGTCAGTACCATCATGTTTCGCGTTAGTTCAATGGGAACGACCACGTGCTCCAACATACTAGACCCGAAGTTTGGATCAAGCAAGGGGATGTTAATTAATTACGTAAGGGAAATTTAACGATTTTCCATCCACCTTCAACGATTTTCCATCCCCCCTTGTAAGATTTTTTGTATGAGAACCTAGGGAACGTTCAAAAATTACGTCCAACATTTGGGGGAGGGGGGGGGGGGTCTAGAAAAGTGTGACAGTACGTGTATTAGGTATAGGAAAATAGCGTGACAGAGGGGGGAGGGGGGGTCTAGAAATCCCAAAAAATGATGGACGTAATATTTGAATCTTCCCCTATTTAAGAGCCAGTTTGCGAGAACTGCGACCCCCTTTCCAAAGGAAGTGGAATCGATGTGCTCCGATTGAGCTGAAATTTTCAGGGTATGGTTTTCCATATAAAAGATTATATCTGGCCGATTTTCAGATTTTTCAGTTAGGGGGAAGTGGGGTAAAATAGCCCTCAAAGATTTCATGTCTAGAAATAGGTAAAATCACTAAAATCGCAATAACTTCCGCAAAAGTTAACGGATTCAGCTGAAATTTTGCATGGATACTCTACTCCTATGGCACTTTCATTAAGGCCAAGCGTTGGATATTCTTTGATATTTAGTTTGAAGAAATAGGTTATTTTCATATTTTTTTTGACGATTTTCAGGGCGCCTGTTTTCGTACCAACAGAACTAGGATGAAAAACTGAGTACAGTGGTTTTTCGATTTTGTCACGGTTCTATTTAATCACGCTCCATTATATCACTCTCGATTCTAGCACGGTATTTTTTTCAATTTTATCACGCTATGATAATAGATAGTAATATTCTCAAATACATATTTCAAACTAGATGGGGCATATGAATTTTCATAAGTATATTACTTTTGCACATTAGTAGGGTTCGCGCATCAGTTTTGGTCAATCTAAGGGATACCAATTCTGAAAAAATACAAATTAACCAGTTAAAACTACCAATATGCCAATATAAGAAGTTTCAATCTGTATTATGGCCAAAACTGATGCTTCTACCCTAAATGGTTTCAGTGACAAAGGTGATAAGGGATTACAGACCGGGTATCGTATTCTAAAACATCTCAATTATTTACCAAACAAACGAAAAGCTGTATAAAACTGCAATTTTAACTCATTTCAATCAAAGTTGGTTTGACGAAATGTAAAAATTCAAGCTTTAAATGGAATTCCGTACCCAACTTCATATAAGTTTAGGGAAATTCCTAGCATAAGAAAATCCAAAGATGTTCGTCACAATAGACCATTAAAATCACTTAAACGGCTGTTACGATATGATCAATGATCAATTGCTACCATGCAAATACCGATAGCACGGATGTCACAATTTTAATAATACTCAAGATTGAAAATGCTACTCATTGCTTGCTCACTCGAGGAAACTATTGAGTGCCATTTCAGACTCCATGCGTTCCATTTTATGTGGCTCCATTTCGTCTTCACTAGCTAGTTGCTGCGTTGACGGAATATCTTCACACTGCTCTACAATGCAGGATAAATCAGTCTAGGATGATTTCTTGATCTTTATTGACGGTTGGCTATATTTATTTTTCAAAATGCTGCCAGAAATTTTCAATTTCTATTGCGTGGTTCGATGTTTCGTCTCTTTTTTTAATTGTTTTTTTGTATTTAGGTGTATTTTGAGTAATAAAAACACTCGCAAAAATATGTTTCATTTTTATCACGCTCCAGTATATCACGCGATTATTTTTTTTCATTCATGATATAATCGAAAAAGTACTGTACTACGTTTTGAAGGATTACCCAAGAGCTTTCATTTGATATGTGACCCAGATGCGCCAACTTAAAAACTTTCGAAAAAAAAATTTTTTCTCGGGGTATGCATTTTACCCCATATTTTTAGCTGTCTAAAGAAGTGTTGTCGCAAATTATGACAACGTTATTTAACTTGCAGGAGTTTTTCTTCGATATTAATTCAACAAAAAAATGATGACTACGAAATGCAATTATTAGATTTTTACATTTGGGGAAAGTAGGGTAAAACGGACTATCTCAACCTCCTTTCGAAATAACGTTGCTACGATGTTCTCTAATCGCACTCGAATTTTCAGAGTTCTTTATTCTACTCAAGAATAGATGCTTTCCCTCCTCTTCTTGACGTAACGTCCTCACTGGGACAAAGCCTGCTTCTCAGCTTAGTGTTCTATGAGCACTTCCACAGTTATTAACTGAGAGCTTCCTCTGCCAATGACCATTTTGCATGTGTATATCGTGTGGCAGGCACGAAGATACTCTGTGCCCAAGGAAGTCAAGGAAATTTCCTTTACGAAAAGATCCTGGACCGACCGGGAATCGAACCCGTCACCCTCAGCATGGTCATGCTGAATACCCGTGCGTTTACCGCCTCGGCTATATGGGCTCCAGAATAGATGCTTTATCACATATTATTTTTTTTCTTGAGAGGATAACGGGGTAAAACAATTCTCAGAAAAAAATGTTGAAAATAATCAAAATTTCAAAACCTACAAATGCTTTGGTAAAACTTGGCGAAATTTCATGAAATTAGAAGAAATTCCTTAATTTTTATTGCTTATTCAAATGAGCAAGTCTGACAACATTTTGACGTCGAGAAATGTCACAGATTAGCACGTGGTGTGTGATTCACCGGATTCTTTCTCGATTTTTCTTTTAACATGCATCTCCGGTTCAAGTTTCTCTCTTTTTTCTCGTGAAAGTTGCTGCAGTGTACAATGGTCCACGAAAAAGATTTACGAGGAAAGATGCATTCAGCGCCTTCAAATGATTATTTGGGCAAATATGGTCTTCTACAAAGTTGTTCCCAAAAATAAGGCCCTCTTTTCAATGTACATAAAAATTAGGGTGGTCCATATTTTCAAAGAAATTGGGAACCAAACTTTTTTATTTGCTAGAATAACTGTATACATTCTTCGTGATAGTTGCAGATCTATCAATTTTGAGCAAGTTTCTTGAATACACTTTTTATGTAGCTTTAAAATTGAACGATCTAGAGATATTTTTCTGAATAAGCTTAGGGTGGTTCAAGAAAAATCGCTTTTCTGGCGTTTGCTGTTGCAGTTTCGAATTTTCATCAAAGTCATCCAAGAAACACTTGTAGAGCATAGTTTTTTGAAAAGGTGTTATGACGAGTTGGGGCAATGATAAATATTATCTCTTACCCGCATTCAAAAGAAGAAACGTTGTTATAAAACATATCAAAAAATTAGAGGAGTGTTTTTTTTGTAACTCAAGCGAAAAATACTTGAAAAGTGCCATTTTTTTCTAGATAATCATCAATAACTTTTGAACGGAATGACGTAGCAATATTCTTAGCGAACAAAAATGCGCTTTTTTGGAAGCTGTAAAAGTGGTTCTTACGCGACTTAGACGAGAAATTTCAAACAAAAAAGATAAAGCAATAAAACGATTTGTTCTAGCGTCACCCTTTATCTTTTTTGTTTCAAATTTCACATCAAAGTTGTCCAAGAACTATTTTCAGAACTAAAAAATAACGCACATTTTCGTGCGCTGGTAATGTTGCTTCGTCATTCCGTTCAAAATATATTGATGATTTTCTAGAAAAATAGGTACTTTTCAAGTATTTTTCACACACACACCAATCGGTCATATCACCTTTTCAAAAAAAAAATAGTTTTTTTTTAGGAAGAACACCTATAACTATTGAACCAAAAGAGATAAAGACCATTTCAGCGCATGAAACGACGCGTCTTCAAATGCTCTACTAGTGTTTCTTGGGCGACTTTGATGAAAATTCGAAACTGAAAAAGTTAACGCCAGAAACCGGTTTTTCTTGAACCACCCTAAGCTCATTCAGAAAAACATCTCTAGATCGGTCAATTTCAAAGCTACATAAAAAGTGTATTCAAGAAACTTGCTCAAAATTGATAGATCTGCAACTATCACGAAGAATGTATACAGTTATTCTAGCAAATAAAAAAGTTTGGTTCCCAATTTCTTTGAAAATATGGACCACCCTAATTTTTATGTACATTGAAAAGAGGGCCTTATTTTTGGGAACAATTTTGTAGAAGACCATATTTGTCCGAAAAATCGTTTGAAGGCGCTGAATGCATCTTTCCTCGTAAATCTTTTTCGTGAACCATTGTACACTGCAGCAACTTTCACGAGAAAAAAGAGAGAAACTTGAACCGGAGATGCATGTTAAAAGAAAAATCGAGAAAGAATCCGGTGAATCACACACCACGTGCTAATCTGTGACATTTCTCGACGTCAAAATGTTGTCAGACTTGCTCATTTGAATAAGCAATAAAAATTAAGAAATTTCTTCTAATTTCATGAAATTTCGCCAAGTTTTACCAAAGCATTTGTAGGTTTTGAAATTTTGATTATTTTCAACATTTTTTTCTGAGAATTGTTTTACCCCGTTATCCTCTCAAGAAAAAAAATTATATGTGATAAAGCATCTATTCTTGAGTAGAATAAAGAACTCTGAAAATTCGAGTCCGATTAGAGAACATCGTAGCAAAGTTATTTCGAAAGGAGGTTGAGTTAGTCCGTTTTACCCTACTTTCCCCAAATGTAAAAATCTAATAATTGCATTTCTTAGTCATCATTTTTCTGTTGAATTAATATTGAAGAAAAACTCCTGCAAGTTAAATAACGTTGTCATAATTTGCGACAACACTTCTTTAGACAGCTAAAAATATGGGGTAAAATGCATACCCCGAGAAAAAAAAAATATTTTTTCGAAAGTTTTCAAGTTGGCGCATCTGGGTCACATATCAAATGAAAGCTCTTGGGTAATCCTTCAAAACGTAGTACTCAGTTTTTCATCCTAGTTCTGTTGGTACGAAAACAGGCGCCCTGAAAATCGTCAAAAAAATTATGAAAATAACCTATTTCTTCAAACTAAATATCAAAGAATATCCAACGCTTGGCTTAAATGAAAGTGCCATAAGAGTAGAGTGTCCATGCAAAATTTCAGCTGAATCCGTTAACTTTTGCGGAAGTTATTGCGATTTTAGTGATTTCGGCTGTTCGAGTCCGTATGAAGTTGATCATCAATATTAACTTCTTTTCTCGATCAGCCTAGATAGCTGTGTAGTGTCGGTAGCGATTGTCTCAATTGGCTAAGAATAACACTACGGACCGCCTGTTCCGGTGGTAAGAATCCACCAACAGGTGACCCCTAATTCATGGTGTGATGCGGCTTTATGCTTACCGTGCCTAGGAATGAATGGCTAGGGGGGTCTAATAAAAACCTAACCGCTAACGGAGCCTGTGGAGTACCAGGGCGCCCTCCACAGTATGTAGCCCTTACTGCGCTAACCGGAGCAATGGTGCAGTGGACCTTGTGTTTCTCCGAGACAATCAGCTGCCCTTCTTTAGTCTCACTTGAGGCTAAATAAGGGCGGGATTATGAAGATGTTGTTAATTAGTTTAAATTTTCACCTATATGGTTTCGCATTATGCGATTTACACAGTGTATTCTGCGTATCCTCGCCTTTGGCGTTTTCCAATCGATACCGATTTGGTTTTATTGTTGCTGTTCTTTGTTGTGCTGCTGTTGCGAAGAGTTTAATCTTACCTAGTTTGGGTAGTGGCTACGGTTAGGATAGCTCAGATCAATCTTCAGCATAAAAGAACAGCAACGATCAATCTTTGCAGACTTATGCAAAATGGTACAGCCCAAGTGGCCTTGGTACAAGAACCTTACTTTCGTAAGGGAAATTTCTATCTAGGAAACCTTGTGAACCCGGTGTTTGCCACTTTCAGTAAACATGAAATGGCAAACTCGCGTGTCATGCCTCGAGCCTGTGTGCTTGTCAACAACGCAATAGTTGCTACACTCATCTCTGAACTAACCACCAGAGATGTATGTGCTATCACAATTGATGTATCTGTTGGAAACCTCAACAGGAAATACGTCTATTGTTCTGTGTATTTACCACATGATGAACCATCCCCTACGGATGCTTTCAAACAAGTCATCGCATACTGCACTTCAAAAGGCCTTCCGCTAATTGTTGGCAGTGATGCTAATGCTCACCATATCATCTGGGGCAGCTCAGACATTAACTTGAGAGGCTCCAGTTTGATGGAGTACTTAAGTAGTACAGATCTTGCATTACTTAACATAGGCAACCGCCCAACCTTCATGGTATCTGCTAGAGAGGAAGTGTTAGATATAACGCTTTGCTCTAGCAGAATTAGTCACGAGCTGACCAATTGGCATGTGTCAGATGAAGAATCTTTATCTGACCATCGCTATATCTTTTTTGAACATTTAAATGTTACTTCGCAAACATTGCGTTTCAGGAATCCTCGGTCAACAAACTGGGATCTTTATACTGATTTGGTTGCAGCCAAATTTCATGGATATTCACCATCCATTGACACTCCAAGTGATTTAGATGATGCCGTTGATACTACAACGACCTTCATCATGGAAGCTTTTGAAGAAGCATGCCCTCTACGGTCTGTGAAGATCACAAGAGGAACCCCTTGGTGGAACTCTGATCTGGCGAAACTCAGGAAACAATGTAGAAAGAGTTGGAACAGACGACGTTCGGCTGGTTCGGAGGCTTTCAGGTCGGCTCGCAAGGCCTACAGGAAAGCTCTCCGGTCTGCTGAACGATCCGGCTGGAAAAACCTTTGTACAAATGTTTCCAGCTTGAGTGAAGTCAGTCGGTTAAACAAAATCCTTGCGAAATCTAAGGATTTCCGGGTGAACGAACTTCGTTTGCCAAATGGCGATCTGACTTCCTCTGATGAGGAAGTTCTGGAATGCTTATTCAGCACACACTTCCCTGGATGTGTGGATATTACATCTTCGGATGATCCTGATGTCTTTTCTTGTAGTTATGATTCTTTAGCTTCGGCTCGGAGTATTGTAACTATAGAATCGATTGAGTGGGCTCTTAATAGCTTTGCTCCTTTCAAATCTCCTGGGGCAGATGGGATTTATCCTATTTTGCTTCAGAAGGGATTTGATTATTTCAAACATGTTTTGAAAAAACTACTTGTTTGCAGTTTTGCTACAGGGTATATTCCCAAATCCTGGAGGGATATTACTGTAAAGTTTATTCCGAAAGTGGGTCGTGCGTCGTATGAAGAAGCAAAGAGTTTCAGACCTATCAGTTTGACCTCTTTTCTTCTGAAATGCTTAGAACGCATTGTGGATCATCATATCCGTGATGTTCATCTGGCCAACGTGCCTCTTCATGTGAACCAACATGCCTACCAATCTGGTAAGTCCACTGTGACTCTTTTACACAAGGTTGTTTACGATATCGAGAAAGCATTCGCTCAAAAGCAATCTTGTTTGGGTGTTTTCTTAGATATCGAGGGTGCCTTTGACAACGTGCCTTTCGATGCCATATTGGAAGCCGCACGGAGTCATGGTATATCTCCAATGATTTCCAATTGGATTCACCAAATGCTCAAAAACCGATATCTCTTCTCGACATTGCGTCAAGCAGGGATTAGGAAATTGAGTGTTTGTGGATGCCCCCAAGGGGGAGTCTTATCACCGCTTTTGTGGAATCTCGTAGCAGATACGCTATTGAGGCAACTCAATAATAGCGGTTTTCCTACTTATGGTTTTGCCGACGACTACCTAACAATGTTAGTTGGTATGTGCATCAGCACCCTTTTCGACCTGATGCAAAACGCCCTTCAGGTAGTTGAGGGTTGGTGTCGCCAATATGGCCTTTCGGTTAATCCGAGTAAAACATCTATTGTTCTTTTCACGGAAAGGCGAAACCGTAATGGCGTTCGACCTTTGCGTCTCTTTGATTCTGAAATCGATGTGACTGAACAGGTAAAGTACGTTGGAGTCATTCTTGATTCCAAGCTTTCCTGGACACCTCACATTGAGTTCAGAATCAAGAAAGCTTGTATGGCCTTCGGGCAATGCCGGCGTACTTTTGGTACAACTTGGGGTCTAAAACCCAAGTATATCAAATGGATTTACACAACTGTGGTTCGGCCAATATTGGCTTATGGATGTCTTGTGTGGTGGCAAAAGGGTGAAGTGAGAACGGTCCAATCAAAATTAGGCCATCTCCAAAGGATGTGCTTAATGGCGATGTCTGGAGCGTTCTCTTCAACTCCTACGGCAGCGCTAGAAGTTCTCTTTGACGTTGCCCCACTACACATTCATCTCAAACAAGAAGCCCTTTCTTGCACTTACCGGTTACGGGTACTCGGTCTACTAGAGGAAACTCCTGTGAACCGCAGTTCAACACACACCTCGTTGTTTCCACTTTTGGTGAATTGGGACAAAATTGTCCTTGCTCCAAGTGATCTTACAATTGCTTGTAATTTTCCATATAGGACATTTTCCACGAACTTCCCTTCCCGGGAAGAGTGGACATCTGGTTATCTGGAAAGAAGTATTTCAGACGGCATCGTATGTTACACTGATGGCTCCCTTCTCGAAGGTCGAGCAGGTGCTGGTGTTTATTCTCGTGAGCTAAGGCTGTATCAGTCTTATTCACTTGGTAGACACTGTACCGTTTTTCAGGCCGAAATCTTTGCTCTTATGTGCGGAGTGCAATCAGCACTTCAGCAGCACGTAATGGGCAAAGTAATATACTTCTGTTCAGATAGCCAGGCTGCTATTAAAGCACTTGCTTCGGCCAACTCCAGGTCGAAGATAGTTATCGCTTGTCGAACTCAAATCGAGGAGCTGAATTCAGCAAACGCTGTTCACCTTCTATGGGTACCTGGTCATTCTTCCATCGCTGGAAATGAATTGGCTGATGAGTTAGCTCGCTCTGGAGCATCACATGACTTCATTGGCCCTGAGCCAGCTATTCCGATATCGAAGTGTTGGATTAAGCTTCAGATTCACACCTGGGCTGTCACTCAACACAGACAATATTGGAATAGTTTGGAGTCATGTCGTCAAACCAAATTGTATAGTGCTGAGCCATCTCTACGGGTGGCGAAGTATCTAACTAATCTGTCTAAGCAGAATTGCAGCATGCTGGTCAAAGCATTGACTGGCCACTGCCGACTCAGCTATCACATGGCGAATATTCAGCAAGCTGATTCATTTGCCTGTGATAGCTGTGAATCCGATTATGGAACTTCGTATCATTTGATATGTAACTGTCCAGTTTTCGCGCAACTGCGTTTCCGAGTATTCGGTAAACACTTATTAAGTGAAACTGACTTCAGAAACCTGAATCTTCAGGATATTCTGTTGTTCTTAACCCGCTGTGGTAAAGAGCTATAGGCTCTCTTTCGCTTTATGCGTTATTACAGTGCCCTTTTCAGGGCGCTGTTTGAACCCATTGTGGTACGCTTGTGCGTTAGTACCCTCTTCCAGGGTATTTTTCCTATTTCCCTACCTGTCCCTATCCCCATCCAAATCCTTTTTCCTTCCTTTTCCCTCAGGTAGATGATGAAATAGGCTGTTATTTTGGCGATGGCACAAATGTCCCAAATGGAGGATAACGTGCCTCTGGAGCCGGCCTTCTGATACCTGATACCTGATACTCAGTTTTTCATCCTAGTTCTGTTGGTACGAAAACAGGCGCCCTGAAAATCGTCAAAAAAATTATGAAAATAACCTATTTCTTCAAACTAAATATCAAAGAATATCCAACGCTTGGCTTAAATGAAAGTGCCATAAGAGTAGAGTGTCCATGCAAAATTTCAGCTGAATCCGTTAACTTTTGCGGAAGTTATTGCGATTTTAGTGATTTTACCTATTTCTAGACATGAAATCTTTGAGGGCTATTTTACCCCACTTCCCCCTAGCGGAAAAATCTGAAATTCGGCCAGATATCATTTTTTATATGGAAAACCATACCCTGAAAATTTCAGCTCAATCGGAGCACATCGATACAAGAAGGGGTTGCGGCTCTCGCGAACTGGCTCTTAAAATAATTGCATTTTTTTTGCATATTTTTTTTAATTCAGTACTATAAAACTAATTTTATACATGCCGTTTCAGTATAACTACGGCCTACTTTTTCGCGCCAAACAAAACAATTGCATTATGGTTTATAATGCAACTTATTTCGGTCGCATCATGAATTATAATCGAACTGTTTGATTGACAACCAGAGTTTTCACGAAAAAACTGGGAAAACTGTGACGGTTATAGCACAGCTTGCTTGATCTAAAATTCGTGTCCAGCATGATGGAACACGTGGTCGTTCCAATTCAACCACTGCGAAGCACGATGGTAGTGATGGAAATGATCATATTTAAGTGAATATTTTTTCTCATTGCAAAAAATGTTGTATGCAACTCTACTTTTACAGCACTCGTCGTATTTATCCAACTCGGCAGGCCTCGTTGGATAAATGTACGGCTCGTGCTGAAAACAAAACAACTTTTTGCAACTCGTCACATAAATAACTATTAATACGCAAATAATCATGACCTTGGCCTACGCAGCAATTTCCGCTGCTTCGTACGTCCAAAGACCGTTTTGTACAGTTTTGTCTTTGATACATCCTCCTAAAGTTTCCTTATAAGATAATGGTATTCGATCACCATTGTGGTTGATTTGTGTGGAAGTGGCAACATCGATAATCTCCGTTTATGGATAATGATTTCTATTGCATATAAGCGAAATCGATAGTTTACTACACCATTGTACTAGCACCTAGGTAATATTTGTAAGAAAAACACTCCGCTACAAGGCCGCTTTTTTAATAATTGGCTTCTTAACCTTTCAGGCCGCGCGCCATCAAACAACTGAAACTGCACCGCGCTCGTGCTGCATACGACGAGCGAGGTTTCTGATAGTGTTGTACTAACAGCGTTCGTCCTGAAGGGTTAAGGACAGACTTGTTAGAACTTGTCAGATTTTGGCAACACTGCGTCTGTATTCTGTGTCGTTCTTGTACCGCTCCATTATTTTTATTGTTTATCACCTGCTCATCATCACAACAAATCGCCAGCCACCGTCATTCTTGCTCCAGATCCACCGATTATCCGTTCGCACTCGAAATCATCATTAGTTTTGGACAGGTAGGATTGTGATTTAAATTAATAAATCCGAGCTGGCTAGAGAGTGGATGATCTAGCCCTCGCCGCCATTGCCTCGTCCAGCAACTTATTCCCACCTCGCCGCTCTCCGCCTGTCCTTACTGCACTCGCTTCTATCAAGAATCATAAACAAACAAGTACCGCATACCAATACCACCAATACCGCATCACATCAGACTCCGGCGTTTTATGTTGATCAAACAGATTGTGCATCGTTTGTATCCATTCGACCGAAATACACACTCGTTACCTGCCTTGTGTTATTACTCCGCTATACATCCGAAAACCATCTGTACATCGCATAACCGCATCTATTAGCGCCGATCAGCTTCAGCTCGTAGGACCCATCAACGTTGACCGTGCCCTGCCGTGCCAATCTGTAATTGTGTGAGTACTCGACCAAACATATAAGTCACCGTTGTCAGTATAGTTCTCACACCACAAGCTTCATCTGACAAGAGCTAGTGAGCTTCTCACTGCTGGCCGTCACTGAGGATCATTGGTATACCGTCACCGTCTCATCGATTGTTTTTGGATCGGCCATCTATTTGATACTAGTAGAACTTCTCCAGTGTTGCCAGTACTATCGAAATGGCTGTCGTCTACGAAAAATGTGCAAACCAAGTCGTCGGAGATACCGTGAAGTGTGGAGGTTTCTGTACGTCAGTCGTATGCTTGAAATGCTCCGGAATTTCCGAAAGTGAATATGCTTCCTTCAGAGCAAATATGCATCTAGTGTGGGTGTGCACGTGTTGCAAAAACCTTCTTAGCAAAGCACGCTTCTCAAATTCACTGGTATCCGTAGACAAGGCTAGCGAATCAGTGATCGAGGCGATGAAAGTTGAAATCCGTGAAAGTGTCCTAGCGGACATCAAACATGAAATTCGCTCCAACTTTAAGACGCTGATTAACTCCGTACCACGTACACCAGCATCTCACTACCGCACGCCACTCGTAGCTTCAGCGAAGCACAAGCGTCCCCGTGAAAACGATGATGAAGATGATATTTCCGTTCGTCGTCCAGCCAAGGCCATGTGCGGCATCGGTACTGATGCAGAAATTTCGAACCTTGTAGTACCGGAAACCGCTGGCTGATTCAGACAAGTTCTGGTTGTACTTGTCTGGAATCTTACCCGAGGTACCAGAAAGCAAAGTGGTGGAACTAGCAGAGTCCAAGTTAAAAACTACCAATCTGCGGGTGGTAAAACTTGTCGCACGGGGAAGAGACACAAGATCTCTGACCTTCGTGTCGTACAAAATTGGCATGCCTGTTGAATTGAAGCCCATCGCCCTTTCGACAGAAACGTGGCCTCGGGGAATTCGCTTCCGTGAGTTCGAGAATGGGGGAGGCAAGAAGCAGTTTTTTCTGGAGGCCATCAGAACTGAGACCCGATCGATCAGCTTTAACCGAAACACCGAAAGCACCAACCGTACGCAATCATCTCCAGCAGTAACTTCGGAACCAGCGCCTTCCCACTGCGATGATAGTTTTCCAGCTGATATGATTGTTTTTAACCCCACGCCGATCGTTTCCTCCACCGATAATAACGTCTCTCCTCCTACGGCGCCGTCGTTAACCCACGTTTCGCACCAATCTCAAAGAACAACCCCGCCGCTAACTGTGTACTACCAGAACGCTGGCGGCATGCGTACCAAAACGAACAGATTTTTCCTGGCTACCGCCTCCAGCGATTACGATGTGATCGTCTTGTCCGAAACGTGGCTTCAGAACGATGTAAGCAATTCCGAGCTCTCCTCCAACTACAACATTTACCGTTGTGATCGCAATACCGCTACTAGTCAGCTTCACAGAGGAGGTGGCGTATTAATCGCTGTTAGGAGATCCATCTCAAGCAATTCTGTTCGCCTTGAGAGATGTGACTCACTCGAGCAAGTTGTTGTGAAGCTATGCTTCCCTTCCAAGTCTGTTTATGTATGTGGAATTTATCTGAGGCCTAACAGTGATCCTGCCAAATTCGCCGCCCACTCCGACAGTGTTCAACAAATAATGCGAAAGGCTGCCAGCGAGGACTCTGTAGTGATTGTTGGTGACTATAATTTGCCTCGTTTACGCTGGACATATGATGGCGATGTGGATTCATTCATTCCGACAAATGCCTCTTCGGAGCAGGAGCTTGAGTTTACGAAAAGTATGATTGCCAGCGGTTTACTGCAGATATGTGATGTAAGTAATTCGAATGGTAGGCTGCTTGACTTGGTCTTCGTTAGCGACAGCAGATACGCCGAATTGCTTGAAGCGCCATTTTCGATTTTACCTCTTGATCAACACCATAAAGCGCTCGTTCTTCGTCTATCCAATTCCTGCGAATGGACTACCCGCTTTGCGCGCAGCCACAGTTGATCAGCAGGAGTAAATCAATTTAATTTTGTATGGCGAAATGCATCTAAACTTGAATTACTTGAAATACAAAGCTTTTCCCGAAAAAATATTTGGTAGGCTTAATAGTGGTCACCATTGTGCACAACCACTACCAAATATTTTTTCGAATAACTTTGAAGAATTTGCTTTTAGATGGTATTCGCCATACAATAATTTTGCGATTTACTTTTAGCGATTTTTCGCGCATAGAAGCTAGCGCCACATTGGTCGATGCGGAGAGTAGGAAAAGAGCCGATGTAGTTAATTCATTGGAGAATCCTGGTGCTGTTTTGGAAGATTATGATTTTGACTTCAATCGATGTGACTTCACCGCCGTTGCCGATGAGTTACGCTTGGTAGACTGGGACGAATTATTTTGTGATGCCGAAGTAAACGAAGCAGTTGCAACCTTCTACGAAGTGATCTTTCGCATCATAAACAGGCACACACCGCTTCGGAGACGCCGACACCATCGATCAAATAATCAACCATGGTGGAATGCTGAGGTCCGACACCGACGAAACGTACTTCGTAAAGCACGCCGTCGCTACCTGCGCCGCCGAACCCCCGACAATAGAATCCTTCTTCGCAGGCGGAGTACGACGATTGCGTTTCTTCCACATTCCGTGAGTACATTCTCCGAATCGAAGACGAGGTTAAGGCGAATCCCTCTTCGTTTTGGCATTATTTCAAAACTAGAAAAGATGCACAGGCTATACCGTCCGAAATGTCACTTGGTGACAAAACATCTCATAGTGTCGAGGATTCCGCTGAACTTTTTGCTGATTTCTTCAAATCAGTATACAGTCCGGGCTCCCCCGCAGATTCTGTCGAAGTTTTGAATTCCCTGCCGTCGTACAACATTAATTTCCCGCGCCCTACATTTACCGTAGCAGATGTAACCTTGGCACTTAAAGATGTAGATCCTTCCAAAGGTCCTGGATCGGATAAGCTTCCCCCCGTTTTTATCAACCGCTGTGCAGACGTCCTTGCTCAACCTGTTTGCCGATTGTTAAATCTGTCGCTGTCGGAAGCCGTGTTTCCAGATTTGTGGAAGGAGTCCGTCGTTACGCCAATTCACAAAGCAGGTAATATCCACAATGTTGAAAACTACCGGCCAATTTCGATTCTTTGCTGCCTTGCTAAGACACTAGAACTATTGGTTCATGAAAAACTGTACCTCGCGGCCATGCCCATAATCTCGCAATACCAGCATGGTTTCGTGAAACATCGCTCCACTACAACCAACCTGATGGCGTACACTAGTTTACTTAACTCTAGCTTGGAAAAGCGCTTGCAAGTAGATAGTGTGTATGTGGACTTTTCCTAAGCGTTCGATAAAGTCCCGCATGACCTAACTCTAAGGAAGCTCGATAGATTAGGATTTCCTGATTGGCTTATAACCTGGTTACGTTCCTACCTACGTGATAGATCTGCATATGTTAAACTGAAATCCGTAGCGTCATCTCGTTTTCCGACACCTTCAGGCGTCCCCCAAGGAAGCCATCTAGGACCACTGATATTCGTGTTATTCGTTAATGATCTGAGCTACCGAATAAACTCACACCACCTCATGTACGCCGACGATCTTAAGATATACCGGATCATTAGCTCACTGGTAGATTGTGCAGCCTTGCAACAAGATGTCAACGCTGTGGCTGCTTGGTGTGCTTCAAACGGAATGGAACTGAACGCGATCAAGTGTAAGCTAATTAGTTTCAGCAAGTCGCAAACGCTGTTGACTTTTGATTACAGAGCAAATGGGATAGCGCTGGAACGAGTGAACTCCATCAAGGATCTTGGAGTAATTATAGACAGCAAGTTAAGCTTCAACAACCACGTGACCTCGACAACCGCCAAGGCTTTTGCTGTGCTTGGGTTCATCCGACGGAATGCGTCTGAGTTCCGTGATGCGTACGCCTTAAAAAGTGTTTACTGTTCACTCGTCCGAAGTATTCTCGAGTATGCGGTTCAAATCTGGGCTCCGTATACGGAAACTCAAATCGGACGTATAGAAAGGGTCCAACGGTGCTTCGTTCGCTATGCTCTACGGAGACTGCCGTGGTCTGACCCACTGCAGCTGCCACTGTACTACGACCGATGTCAACTTATAAGACTGGAGCCATTGCGCAAGCGCCGCTTGTATCTACAAAGAATGTTTGCGTACGATGTGCTTAGCACCAGGATTGACTGCCCAGAGCTTCTTCAGCAAGCGCGTTTCTTTGTACCTGCACGCCGAACACGCCAGCGAACTTCATTCATGATTGCTCGGCATCATACAGTTTACGGCCAAAACAATCCGTTAGAGCGATGTTTCAATGCACTTAATGATGTTGATTGTTTTGACTTCAATATAAGTAGAACTCGTTTTAAGAACATTATTAGGAATAGTATATAATTAAGCATTAAATCAGTCTGTGCAGCCCAGCTGAAGACGGTGACATAAATAAATAAATAAATAAATAAAAAGAATCCCAAAATGGCCGTCACAATGGCCGACTTCGGCACCTATTCACGATTTCGAGCGCACAAATCTTTTCGTAAACAAAACCATCGCACCTGATGTTCTTATTTTTAGCTTATTACAAGTGAGCAAGAACAGAATAATAAAATGCACTGATGTTTGAAGCATTCTTCTTGAGATTTGTGCGTCTGATGTTCTGATGCACTGTTGACGTGGGATTTCAAGACGTTTGTCCTTAAATGAGCATAGAAAAATAAGTTTTGTCAGATGATTAAAAACATCCTAACACGTTCCAAGTTGATGAAAATATGTCTGTGTGCAGTTTATTTCTCTATAATTAAGCTAAGATACTCCATTTGTCCTACTAGGGACTTCACGCCATGCGAAGCGAGGCAATCCAAACACTTTTATTCCATTCCGATCGTTTAAAGACCAAGATCGTGTACGCGTGTCAGCATTGGATCAAAAACTGCAAAAGAACACCGAACAGCTGGCATTTTATTTCTCACACTTGAATGCCTTCTTGTCAGATTCTATGCTTATTTTTAACTTCGCTCGAGCTCGATCCGTGATTCGTGACAAAATCTTATGAATTATAGCTCATTTTAAGCTGTCGAGGTGCTACCGAAAATAAACAACAATTGACACGAGTCTGTCAATAGTTTGAGGAAATTATGTCATTTGTTACAACTTTGCTACGCTTCATGTTACACGAAGCGCACATTTTCCGAGGCGTTTTATTTCTCGACAGCCAATGTTTCTAGTCCTTGTTGTTTTTACTGCGGCTCGACACCCTCCATTCAGAATGAGTTCTACGAGCGATGAAAAATTGTTCGTTTCAGTGTTGTTTTCGGTTTGCCTTGTCTGTCATCCATCGCATAGAGCGGCTTTACGTCGTGGAGATGCAGAAAAGTGCTTCGTGTGGTGGATCTATTTAAAAATCCAGATATTTGTTACACTTTCGGCAACATTCATCAAATGACACTTTAACACTTGTGTGGTCATTTCGAGCAACACGAAACCAGATGAAACATTGCAGTTAATTTCTGAGCACGAGCCGGTCTGAATTTGGGTCTACATGAGAAATTAGCCTTCTAAATTTGCTTGCAGTTTGAATCAAATTAATTTTTCTAATTCTGAGTGGTTTGGTTGTGTTCCGTTAAATACTCATAATATTTAATACACGTTGTTTTTGATGTGACTAACCGTTTATGTATCTTTTATCTTTCAACTGTCAGTCATCGGGGATTAATGTATGACTTTCCTTCGTGACTGATGAGGTGAATATAATAACTTGATAATAACAGCCAGGGTAAATAATGTTTAATTGAAATTTGAAATAACAATATTCGAACTCAAATTTCCATTTGAAGTGCAGTCTCTGGAGGCACCGGACGAGGATACGTGAGATAGACTAATGGTCCACTGCACGAATATATTCTGGCCTGCTTACTCTCACACGAAATTTGACGTTTGAGCGGTGTCGGCACCGCTCAAACGTCAAATATCCCTTGAGAGTAAGCAGGCCAGCATAAATTCGTGCAGTGGACCATAGATTAATGAACTAAAAACGGCTACGCTCAAAAATGTGTGCGGCCTACTCATTTTTCGTAAACATCCATGCCGCACATAAAATGTTTAACATCCGCACATTTTTTAAATCAGCTCGTGCACTTACATAAGCATGTATTGAGCCTGAGCGTAAGAACAATTTTAAAAAATGTTACACATTCTATGTGCTGCATGGATGTTCACTAAAAATGAGTACTCTTATTTTAGAGAGTAATAACCCAGTAAAATATTACATATGTCTTTGTCTTATGTAATAGAAACGAATTACATAACCAAAATCTTGTTGTTGAGCGATGACATACGAATAAAATTCCCACCAGGGTTGATTACCCGATCTTCCCTAAGGTTGCTCGCAGTTTCAGGCCGCTACCCCACGTTAGAGATAGAAGGTGCTTGGCCAGAGGCTGCTGATCTCAATGGTATATAAATTACACAAATGCCCATCCTTTACCGTGCCACCTTATGTCCTGCAGTAACCCTGGATTACCGTCTAACCCACTCATATGACATTCACTGTTGCCGAACCACCGAAGTATCGTTGTAATGCAATGAACTGGTCACCCTATACTGCCTTGCCCACTGTGATTAGATAAGTGTTTTTATTTTGTTCCCGGACCGAGTGAAATAAGTAAGCACTCCTTAAAGTTCCGATTGAACTAGGGGCCGTCAATGTTAGCTCTCTAAAATCTCAACACAAGGCTGCACGTTCTTTATTATATTCGGTTCAAGTAAGGACAAATCTACAGTGTAAATATCAATAGTTATTTATACAACGAGTTGCAAAATAATGATTTTTACAGCACGAGTCGTGCATTTATCCTACGAGGCTTGCCGAGTACAATCCAGTTTTGCAACGAGTTACATACAAATTTTTTTGCAATGAGAAAAAATATTGACGGTTTTCCCCCTTATCGAACGCGACGATTTGAATCCGTCGCGGATGAAACCGTCGCCAGAGTTGTCGCAGCTAATCAGCAGGCGAAAGTCTGACGTTTCTCCGATCTCACTAACACAAACAGCAGCAGAGGTGATGCTTGATTCGTTGCAATGATTCAGAAATGCCGACTGGAAGTTGGCATCGCGTTTTGTTATGACAGCAACTTACAATAATAACTGTATCATTATCATTTCCATCAGTTTCATCATGCTTCCTGGTGGTTGAACTGGATCACCTACGTGCTTCCATCAAGCGCAAAACTTGAATCAAGCAAGCCGTTCTAAAACCGTCACAGTTTTTCAAGTTCGTGACGTGGAAACACATGTTCTGCTCATGTTCACATAGTTGACGTAAGCGACACTATAGTTTTCAACACACTTTTGAAATTTTAGCAATGAATAATGAAAAGTTCAAGTTTTTTTTCACGTTGACATCTAGCTAGTGATTAGGAATCAAACTATGCACAGTTATGCACATGTGATAGATATTAGCTTGTGAATGCTGACATAGTCAATGGTGGTTACGTCGACTATGCGATCACGGGCAGTGTTGTTGCCCAAACAATTGCATTATGATTCATAATGCAACCCAAATGAGTTGCATTATGAATCATAATGCAACTGTTTTAATAGTCAGGAAAAGTAGGCCGCAGTGACACTAGAACGGCAAGTATAAAATGCAGTATTATAGTGCCAAGTTGCAAACACTTTTTCGTACAGTGATTTTTTCTACATATTTTTGTTTTATTCAAATACTTACAAATTTTTATACCGGTTGTCGGGGCCCATGGCGCAGTGGCTACACGATCGCTTCATAAGCGGATGGTCATGGGTTCGATCCCAGCTCCGGCACTTCGTCAGTTATTCTTCCCCCCGAAAGCGGCTGGCACTTGACCCTCTTCTGAGCTCTCATAGCTCAAACGGACTGCGATAATTGGATATCGGCGAACGGCAACCCATAATGGACGACCCCCAATCGGACTGGAAAAAGAACAACAGCCACACATCATTTCATCATCGTGGAAATCACTTAAAGGGGGTTTTCCCTCTTCCAAATTTTGAGTTAAAAATAAATAATAATAATAATAATAATAATAATTTCATCATCGTGCTCATCATTCTACCAAGTGAAAGCAGCAGAAAGGCAAACCAGTTCGAATAAGAATATAATAGAATACATTTAGGCGCTGTCTGTCTTCCGATAGAATTAGAAGATTTGCTCAGCGAGAACGGAGCCATTGAATTTTAATAACAATCATTGATTTGTTTAATTAAAAACATGTGTCTTATTCGAAATAAACGTTTGGCTTAAGATTGATTTACTTCGGAACCGAGCGGGTAAACTAAAGGATTACTATTCTAATTATCACCAGTTAAATGCAACTCGAGGCTGGCTTGTATTTGTAGAAGAAACTAGGAATGCCACTTCCAGCAATACATAGTTATCTGGTGCTGTTCTTTTCACTGAAGTCCTGTTTCAGTGGTGGTCATTCGCTTCACTTTATTGAAAAGGCCAGAGTTGAATTCTTCTTGTGCGCATGGCGTAGCTCTGATTGAAAATAGGAATATACCTTGCTTACAACGTGGTAGTTTAGACTAAGCCCTAGTCGCGCATTGGGGTAATTTTGACCCCTAAACGTACACTAGGTCAGCGAGGTGCGCGCAAGCTAATGACCGAAGAACGTTAAATTCGTACATGTGGTCAAGATAATTAGCTCCATATGTTTAGTTTTCCGAGGGGGATTATATCATATCTCATTAGGTAGTTCGTTTACCCATCGAACAATATAGTAAACAATATAGGTACAGATAACACATTGAGCGCAATAATCGATATGCCTCTTGATATGCCTCCATTAATTTTCATAAAATAGATAATATTCTCGTTAAAATGGATTATAAATTTACTATTAGCATGTCCCTTCCAAAATTATAGAAATCGTATGCCATTGTACCGATCTACAGCTACCCAATATTTAAACGAATTACAATTCGAAACAATGTAATAATAATTATCCCCAACTTTTTTATGTTTCCAAAACACTGAATTCCTAATCTAGCTAACGTGAAAGTGTCAATTACAAAGGATGCGAAAAATCAATGCCCATCTGATGATATTTTTGATAAAAGGTTTAATATTTTTGATATTTATCATAATATTGATACCAGATCGGGCTGTCCTCCCCCTTGGGCGCTGTACAAAGTGTAAGTGCACCGCCAATTGAAATATCGCTCACGTGTCGCTCAGTGCCCTAGTGGACAAAATAGCTGTAAAATAGGCTAAGTGGTTAAGAATAAAAAATAGTTATTTATGCAATTCAGTATTATAATTTATATTTTATACTACTTATTTCAGTATCATAATGACTTACTTTTCCGTACCGGTTCATTATGCAACTGAAATTCGTTGCATAATGAAAAATAGTTGCATAATGTTCATTATGCAACTCATTTGAGTTGCATTATGAACATTATGCAACTCAAATGAGTTGTATAATGAAAAAATCATTGCATAAAATTTTGTATGGAACTCGTTGCAAAACTCGATTTTTTCAGCACTCTTCGTATTTATCCAACTCGGCAAGCCTCGCTGGATAAATATACGACTCGTGCTGAAAAAATCAACTTTTTGCAACTCGTTACATAAATAACTATTATGCAACGAGTTGCAAAATGATGATTTTTACAGCGCGAGTCGTACATTTATCCAACGAGGCTTGCCGAGCTGGATAAATATGACGAATGCTGTAAAAATCGAGTTTTGCAACGAGTTACATACAACATTTTTTGCAATGACAAAAAATCACTAGAATATGATCATTTCCATCAGTATCCATCGTGGTTCGCGGTGATTCAATGGGGACGACCACGTGCTCCATCATACGAGACACGAAATTTGGATCAAGCAAGCCGTGATATAACCGTCACAATTTTACCAGTTCTTACCGTGGAAACTTTGGTTGTTGATCAAACAATCGCATTATGATTCATAATGCAACTGAAATGAGTTGCATTATGAACCATAATGCAATTATTTGGTATAGTACGGAAAAGTAGGCCGTTTCGTTACCGAAACGGCTGGTATAAACATAGTATATAGTATAAACATGGTATTTACAGTGTTGAATTGCAAAAAGCTTTTTTTACGTGAATCAAATGTATTGAAAATGTAACAATGAGTTACCTATATATTAAAGATAATTTTCTGAAATTTTGAGTAAAATCAGATAAGAGATCAAAAAGTCGTAGAACTTTTTGAAATATCTATCTATATTTATAAAAATGCAGTGGCATACGTGGGACCGCGCATAACTTGCGAACGGCAGGTCAGATTTGGGTCGTCTAAGTTTTGTTTTGTAAGTTTTCGCCCAAGGAAGGTTTATGAGGCAAAAAACATTTGCAAATAGAGAGTTTTTGCAAATCGGGTTATTATACATTTTGAACGGGGACTTGGGCTTGGCTAGGGACTTGAAACGTCAAAAAACGCAGTAGGCAAGACAAAGTTTGCCGGGTACAGCTAGTTTATATATAAGATTTTTGAACAAATTTTTGGAACTTCATCAAACATTTTCAACTTATTTTGCTCAACAGTTTATACCTAAGGCTTTCATATGCAGCATTGTTTGAGATTTTATATTCACTACAAAAAATATGGAAAATATGTAAACCTTCAGAGCATAATTTGGAAATTTTCTGATACAGATTAAATTGCTGCGTAAGCCATGCTTTGCTGCTTATTTGAAATGTTTCATGATTTTGCGAAGGATATGGCAGTAAAACAAGGGTGATGCTAGGTTTCCGATGCATGGCCAATATCAGTACTCTTGTTTTGTTTTCTAAGAAAACAAAACAAAAACTGTATCAAAATCGATACTTTATTGCCCCTCAATGGCAATTGAGTAATGCTACATGCACTACACTAAGGATACGAGTAATGTCACAATAGATCTAAAAACTGGTCGCAGTGACAAACCCGAATAGGAATAAAAAAAAAGAACCCTAACAAGATTGCGTAATAAATGTTCATGTGTTAGTGTTCCCTCAAAAAGGTTTGAAAATATTTCAACCAATATTCTTTAAGTTATAGAGTGTTCAAATATACTAATACATTTAGATTTTTTTTTCATGTTCGCTTGAAATTTCACCAATCGATTTATAATGTGGAATTTATGATTGGTTTAAATTTCAGCGTTTTTGATTGACGTATAAAAAGTTATGATCAGTCGCATGAAAAATTATTTTGACGTAATAATCACCGTACGTTCAATACGCTCCTGAAGCCCTATCAAGTTCTTGGCTAAAACCACAAATAAGAATCCAAGAGTGCATATTTGCTCAATTTTTGGCCGTGGTTGAAAACATGTATAATTTTTATTTTTTTTTTAATATTTTGTCCCGCACTTAGCTTATAACACATACTTTGAGTGTTTTTTTCACCGTGTATGTCAGATATGAACATTTTTAAATCCCCAGTGTGAAAAATGTCGAGTTCCATCACGTTGACGGCGACCTCAAATGTCAAACTAGAACTATTTATCATTTTATTTATTGGAAAAATTGATACCATTTCGTTTTTCGAGTTCGTTAACATATGTTTTTCGAATTCGAGAAAAATACAATTCTGATTAGAATACCATGCTTGACTGTATAATTCAATAAAAGCGAGATATCGTCTTTAATTTTAGGACCCTATTGTTTGATACTCTGCATGTTGCATTGATTGGATTGTTACAGTGACTGGAAATTGTGATATTGGTGGTTGGAAATGGATTCAATAGTTGCGATGCGCATTACATACAAAAAATATGCGGAAAATCCCCGGGGTGAGAAGCAATTAAAGTCCGAGAGTACTTTCAATTACACAGCCGTCCATTCATCTAATAGAAACCCAATTGGGTTGTTTAGTGAATAAAATATTGCTATTTTCTATAGCCTAATCGAAAGAGCTCATTTTTCTGAGTATAACGTGATTTTATTGGATTCCAACACTTTTGTTTTGATGGTTAAATCAACAAAACAATTTTAATTTCCGTGGATAGAATGACAGTTCAATCGTTAAAGTGACAGTTCGACCCGAACAAAAAATTTTCCCCATACAAACTTTAAATGCATTTTAAAAATAGTTCCCGGACTCCAAAAATTATGAAATTTTGGATTTCGACTAATTTTTGGGCGGAGAATCTGATTATGAAATAATCCGGATACCCCTAAAGAACCCAATTAAACCCGTTTTTAATATGTTCGATCGAATATATTTATCTGGTACTGCTAAATGAAGATTCCTTTACTCTTAATTCCAAAACACCACACAACTCGCCTTGTTGGTCAACAAGTGTGCCAGATACAAGCGGATCCCTCCCTTACAAATGTTTAACAAATTGGTTGCTCTTTTTTTATCTTTCGGTTTCTTGGTCTCGTCGAAAAAGTTTTCAGAATACAGCACTAACAGACACGACATGCATCAAATTGAAAGTCATTTGGAAACAAGTGTGATTCGCATGTTTTTGTTCTTTCTCAATGAACAGCTTCGTATTCTTTTCCATTATGGTTGATGTAATGCTGTTAGCATGATCTTCAGCGCATGCCCTTACGTCGGTGTTCGCTTCCTCCTGTAAACCAATTTGCGAAAAGGCAGCCTTACGCATACGACCGAACTAATTGAGTTAATAGTGACAATCGTTTTAATGACTGTCTTTTTAATGGATTCTCGAGATGATTGGATGGCGAGCCACAAAATTGAATCAGAGAGCATAGTTCGAACTACAAACGTGATGAAAATGCCAACAATAGATGAATGATGGTAGAGGCCTTCTATAGCAGCATCTTTTTCGAATAAGAATCCACCCAAATGCCTGTCCCCCGGTGAGAAATTGGCATTTTGACATACTGTTATTTTTACGGTGACTTGCAGTATTTTACTGTACGTTTCGTAGCAGTCGACGCCATATATTTGATACTGCTTCTACTCGACAATGAACAGAATAAATAAGCAAACGAGCTGTCAAAACTATAAATTATTACTATTGCACCATGGGCTCCCAAAATGTTATAGCCAGACAGGACCGAATGGGGATGGTTTACAATTAATTTAGATTTAATTTAATGCCGTCTATTCATTCTCGATTAGGTCATGACCATTTTCAACTGCTCACTGCGAATCAATGGAAAAGAGCCTACATTGCTCCAAAGACCTACCAAGTTGTGCCTTAAATGACCTCCCAGATGGCTGTCACAAACCATTGATTAGATATGATAATCGGTACTCCAATCATCGCAGTAATTAATAACTCTTCCAGGGTTTAATTATTTGATCATATCATTTGATTTTGAAGCATTTCCAAAGTAAAATAGACATACACTCCGGGGCTAGTCTCGCATTTATATTTGCATATCATTTTGAGCAACCTAAAAAGAAAATGTGTTCTGAACCTAAAATCGATTTATCATTCTCAGGTACAAAAAAAAATCAATCACCTTAGAAAACTAGCTTGGTGGTGGAACATCGAAAATTGCATGTCATCCAGTTAAAATTAAATTTTCATAATTGTTTTCATCATTTATTCGATAGTTTTGTATTGCATACTGTCTTGCTGCTTTCACCTCCTTCGGTGACTGCAAATCGTGAATGGAGAGTCTGTGGTGGTTCCCGCTGACAATAATCTCTCGATCTCATCATACCCTCAATCAATTTCGAGACTTGTGAAGACCCCGGGGTCACAGGTCTGAGAAGGAGAAAAAACGTTTTGTTTTTTGGGTTGGAATCGAATATTGACACCATCATCGTCAACATTGCCTTAGGAGGTTTAGGCGCTGAAAAACTATCATCTATTTTGAAGTCATAGCCATATAACCGTTGTACGTTAGCTTTGGGCACGATGCTAATATGAATACTTTAAGAAAATGCTAGATCATGATGACCCAGCCTTGACATGTGTAGATGCAAGTTTTTGATAAGCCAATCGAAGCACAATTATTGTACAACATTGAATCAATTAATTATGAGTTTGCTAATGATTGTTTACCAACACACAAAAGAAACTAAAACGTGGCTTGAAAGTGCAGAAACATAAAAAAGTGTATTTATGAATGCATGGTTTCTGCTACGTCTCAACCTCAAATGTATCTCAAAATCCTAAAAATTGTACTGGACAATATAACGAAGTGTTTAAGTAGAAATTACATAATTTTAGAATTGTATCATTGAATGTTATTGTAAGCATTCCCACCCGTGTTTGGGGTTTCAATGTAAAAATCATCCTATTTAACCGTATGTAAAAAGAAACATGCGCGCTATATCGTTGCAGTTGAAGTCTTACGACGAGTCAGCTCGTCGTACGCAATTTTGACATGTCGATCCGAGGGTGGATGCTTTCTGCGTTACCAAATTCCGTCCTATACCCATAGGAACGAAAAGATGGGGAGTTGCAATCAGTCGTTCTAACATGCCCTTCATTAGTCCCCGCGGTAATATTTTCATTCTCTTTAGATGAAAGGGTACATATGGACAAGCTGCCTGCACATATGAACCCCTCTATCGTTGAAACCTTCCTTTTTTGTTGTGCAGCATCTCGCGTGACAGCCAATGATGCCATACAGGCTCCATTTATCACACTGCAAGCTTTCATCCTCGGAAACGCTCGTAGTTACAAAAAGTATACTAGGTATGTGTACTCTAGTTAAGTTCACAAGTGCGTAGTAGAGTGCCTTTAACTTAGAGTGGCGCCAATGTCAAAATTGGAGCATCGACCATCTGTCGAATCGCTGTCAAATTCATATAAAGCTGCGTTCCAAACGAGCAGGAGACCTATCCAAATCGGAACATGGCGCCACTCTCTCTTCCAGTCACTCTAGTGCGTAGTTACACTACCCGTCATAAGTATAGACTCACAAAAAGTATTGCAACAATATTGCATCACCCTGACTCACCTCGATATCTCTAAAGCCAGAACACCTACAAAAATACCGCCATTAGAAAAGTTGTTGCTGTTGGGCTTCTGAATGACCTCGCTGAAGACAGCATATTTGTAAATCCTCAGGTTTTGGAGATATCGAGGTGAGTCACTATGTTGCAATATTGTTGCAATACTTTTTGTGAGTCTTTACTTATGACGGGTAGTGTATACTTGTTTCCTATCATTTTCGAAGGAGCATGCACGGAGTAAAAACTCTGTCGAAATGCAGGCTTCCATTTACAATCAGCACAAATAGTAGCTGGTTTTTTAAGGTTCAATAACAAACATTCTGAAAAACATCATTTCGTAAAAACGCCGTTACTTAAGAATGACAGACCTTTTTGAAATTTTGTTTGCAGCTGCTACTTCAAGACCATGTTCTCTTTTTTCTTATTATAATAATGGGACTCACGAAACAGCATTAACCGCTGATTGAATATTATCCTGGTAAAACGTCGCTATCACTAAAGCAATCTTTGATTATTTCATTCGCAATTTCATAAAATATTTTATGCAATTCAGTATCATAATTTCTATTGTATACTACCCATTTCAGTATCATAATGACCTATTTTTCCGTACCGGGTCATTATGCAACTGAAATGAGTGGCATAATGAAAAATAGTTGCATAATGTTCATAATGCAACTCATTTGAGTTGCATTATGAACATTATGCAACTCAAATGAGTTGCATTATGAAAATAATCATTGCATAAAATGTTGTATGGAACTCGTTGCAAAACTCGATTTTTCAGCACTCTTCGTATTTATCCAACTCGGCAAGCCTCGTCGGATAAATGAACGACTCGTACTGGAAAAATCAACTTTTTGCAACTCGTTACATAAATAACTATTAACCGTAGTGTGGCCAGCAAAAAAACACCCGTAGAATGCCGGCAGAGTACCCGGGTACCCACGAAACTGAAATGATATCTCCGTCAATTTTCCACCGATTTTATTTTTTTTTTTTTTTTTGGTTCATTCAACTCACAAACTCATTATCTATATAGTATTTGGTTAGACCGGTCCGGTCACCGTGGGTGCCGGGAAATCCGGATTTCCGGGCTTATGTTTTTATACAAAACAATGCTTGGGATTTTCGGTAGGTTAGTGGCAATATCGGTATCAATCATCCTAAAATTGCTTCAGCATATAGTACCTGACCAGCCTGCGATCATAAGCTGCGATTTCGGATCAGGCTTCCCGTGAGGTCATGGCTGGCAATGGCCACTATACGGTATCCTAGGCTCAACAATGTGGGATTTTATATGGTATAAGGACATGCTCCCGAAAATCCAGATTTTCCGAAAACTACAGTCATCAGATCGGCGCAACCACATGTTTTTTAGATAGATAATGAGTTTCTGAGTTAAATGAGCCAAAAAAATTGAAATCGGTGAAAAATTGACAGAAATATGATCATTTCAGTTTCGTGGGTACCCGGGTACCCTGCCGGCATTCCACGTAATAAAAAAAATCAGCGGCCCTTCCCCCCGACCCTCCTCACTTGGAAATTCGGTCAACCCCGTTAATAGATATATATTCACGAGCTCTAAGATCTGGCAGAGTTTCAACTTCCTACTCTCAATAATCATAAAAATATCGAGATTTGAAACCGAAAAAGGTACCCGGGTACCCTGCTGGCCACATAAGGGTTAATAACCAGATAATAATGGCTTACAAGTCAAAAATTGTCATCTGATTATAATTCACAGATAATAATTTTATCTGCACACATTTGCATCTGCAAATCTGCACATCTGCACAGCATTTCGCCAACAAACTTCAATATGGGAGTGCATTAAAAATATCAGTAATTTCTTATTCCACCATTAGACTTTGGAGAATGGTAACACAGCGCAACATTTTTTTGTCTCAAGAGCAAACTTATGTGCCTCTGACAGATTTTGTTCCAGCACGTCACAATTTTGTGCTATACCTCAATTTATAGGGCAAAATATGCGATCTTGGGCTTTTCCGATTGCAAGCCATTAAGCATGGAAACATTTTTTAAGCAATCAAACGGTAAATTGGTAAATTAACATCTAAATTAACGACTCATGCAAAATATTTCGTTTTACCTAATCAAATTTGATAGATTTAAGCATTTTATGTTAGTAAGTAAGCTTGCATGCAACTTTTGGAGGGTGATTTGTATGGGAAATATCGGACCCAACATAAAATGCTTAAATCTATCAAGTTTGATTCGGTAATGAGTAATTTGCATGAGTCGTTAATTTAGATGTAATTTACCAATTTACCCTTTAAGTGCTTTAAAAAAATATTTCCATGCTAATGACTTGCAATCGGAAAAAAACCCAAAATCGCATATTTTGCCCTATAAATTGGGGTATAGCTCAAAATTGTGACGTGCTAGAGCAAATCTGAGACCGGATTCAGATTCAGCGGGCCAAAATCTGTAAGAGACACATTAGCTTGCTCTTGAGACAGACCAATAGTTAATTTTTGTTATGCTGTGTAATTCTCAAAAACTCCGAAAGATTTTCGGTCTGTCTCCTTATAGGGTATGTGTGCCATCAGTAATCTCATGCTCCCATTTTCATCCTATTCGAAAACAAGCGATTAAAGCACCGATTGACTCCGTTCTTTTTGTTTTCATGGATTCTCACTTCTAACAAAAAATACAAAAATAAGAAACAAAACAAATAGCGTCCCCGGCAAACTTTGTTTTGCCTACTGCGTTTTTTGACGTTTCAAATCCCTAGTCAAGCGCCCAAGTTCCCGTTCAAAAACTCTCAATCTTCCCATATTTTTGGCCTCATAAACCTTCCTTGGGTGAAAACTAACAGAACAAAACTTAGACGATCCAAATCGGACAATCTGTTCGCAAGTTATGCGCGGATCTACGTATGCCACTGCATTTTTATATATGTAGATTAGGCCTGTCCAGCTTTTCAAAAATGTTCTCTGATTCTCAAGTCCACCCCCATATTTTGATTGGCATCCTGAAAGAAGCAACTGGTCAAAATTTCAGCCAAATCCGTTGAAATTAAGAGGTGCATCAAATCAATTTTGTGTTTTTCGACTATTTTTGAACTTCAAAAAATCATAACTACACTAAAACATGTCAAAACCTAATTCTTTTGGCAGAAATTGAAAGCTATACTTGTTTGCTACAACTTCTCCAAACAACGTGTACCAATAAAATTGAAGGAAACATGTGTAATTATCACATTTGTGATCAGAAAAACCTTAAAAAGTTGATTTTTTGATAGATTTTGTTCTGGAACACCCTAATATACGTAATAAGTTTGATATTTTAAAACGGCATCATATTCTCTCATGTTTTTGGGTTATTTGCTTCTTTGACACCAATACTGTAGGAGTTGAGCAAAAAATATTAAAATTCGGGAAAGCCAAATGTGGCCTAAAAACTAGCTTTTTGGAGGCAATCACGTTGTGGCGCGAAATTGTACTGAACGTAGTAGCTTTTCTTCCGTGTAGTTTGCCTAGGCTACCCCCTACTACGGGTGATAACAAACAAGCGTGATGACAGGTGTTGGCTTTCATATCAGTGCTGACGCGATGCCACTTTTTGCGCGCCAAAGCGTGATTGCACCCGAAAAGCTAGTTTTTAGGCCACATTTGGCTTTCACGAATTTTAGTAATCAACTCAACTCCTACAGCATTAGTGTCAAAGAAGCAAATAACCAAAAAACATTGGAGAATATGATGCCGTTTTGAAAAATCCAACTTATTACGTATATTAGGGTGTTCCAGAACGAAATCTATCAAAAAATCAACTTTTTAAGGTTTTTCTGATCACAAATGTGATAATTACACATGTTTTCTTCAATTTTATAGGCACACGTTGTTCGGAGAAGTTGTAGCAAACAAGTATAGCTTTCAATTTCTGTCAAAAGAATTAAGTTTTGACATGTTTTAGTGTAGTTATGATTTTTTGAAGTTCAAAAATAATCGAAAAACACAAAATTGATTTGATGCACCTCTCAATTTCAATGGATTTGGCTGAAATTTTGACCAGTTACTTCTTTCAGGATGCCAATCAAAATATGGGGGTGGACTTGAGAATCAAAGAACATTTTTGAAAAGCTGGACAGGCCTAATGTAGATTGTATCATATTTGCTAATTACCTTCTAACTCGACTAACACAACTGATGTGCAGCTAAAATCATGTGATATCACAAGATATTTTTGCTGTGACCACTGATACCATGGATTTATATGTATATAACAACGTATTGATGAGATTACTGTTTGATGGTTTGTACAAAATTACAGATTGCATTCTGCAATTATTATTTTGAATGTATTCAAAACTTCGCATCATAAAAGTGTATCAAAGTCAAAATGATACTAAATCCTAAACTATGTATTATGTTGATATGGTCCATTGCACGAATTTATGCTGGCCTGCTTACTCTCACAGAAAATTTGACGTTTGAGCGGGACTCTCAAACGTCAAATCCATTCATCATGTTGTGATTATTTAACCC